>NC_056731.1:715129200-715189200 GCF_019279795.1 Protopterus annectens
TAAATAAAATGGCTATGCAGATTTTTCTCAATCACGATCCTTGAAATATAATAACCCATTTGGTATGCAGCTGTCCAAATACTTGTCACAACTGGTGCGGCTACAACACTTTCTCGTTAAAAAAGAATCAAGGGCCTAAATAACAAAATCTATGCAGACTGTCTCAAAATTTTGTTCCTCTTCTTGATATCTTATTGTTTACTAAGAGATGACCTCTCTCTCGCTTATATTGCCTTAGTAGACAATATCCTATCAGACCTATTACACACTCACAAGTCCAGTGGTAATGTGAACACTCACTTATGAGATCTCATCTCTTTTTTTCAACTGAAATACAGCATGTTGGAAGGCTAGGTATGCATCTCAAGAGAATACATCTTCTATGGAACCCTTTTCTCTCCACATAAAGTGAATTATTTCTTGTATTCTATTCAAACATAATTTGGACAAATTAATTGGATACTGCAAATTCACCCCCCCCCCCCTCAGTTTACTAGCCATGTTGCTCATAGATTGGGGCAACCAGTAAATGTCAAAACATCTTTCTACCTGTCTCTGGGTTTTTCATATGCAAAATATAAGTGCTAAACCTACGATTGGGATAGAAAGCTAGACTTCTTAAGATCCTCATAAGTCTATTTTCTAGTGAGTACCCATGAATTGATCAGATCAGTGAGATCAGACTGTGTTACTAGACTGGCATTTAAACCAGTAGGCAACAACAAGCATATCATAGGTGTGTACTAGGCTAATGGCCCTGGAGCCTTTACAAGCCTTACCCGTAGGATTACCATGGCATCGTGCCACCCAACATTAGTTCCCAGTGCCTCTGTCGAATAGAGCCACTGGAGTGATCCCTGGGGTGAATTTTCTATTTCCCATCCACTTATCAAGATTTCTCTTGAAGAGGGCCAGTGAGGTGCTCAGTCTGACATGTATGAGAAGTCTATTGCATAGCATGGGTGGTCTCTGGGTTATGAACCTGTCCCTCCAGCATGTTATGTTGATTGTGGTAATGAGATTGAGGTCTCTGGAGCGTGTGATGTGGAGGGATTGGGATTTCTTTAGATGTAGCATTTGTAATGGAGCTGGTTCAGACATGGCTTTGTAAATCAAGCAAAGATCGCTTCTAATTAGGCGATATGAAACAGAGAGTAGTTGGAGTTGTTTGAGTCTGTCAATATATTACAACTGTTTAAAGCCTAGGATCATCTTTGTGAAGTACTTTTGCAGCCTCTCCAGTTGTTGCAGGTGTCTAGTGAGGTACATGCCAGTTGGGGCACTGTTCTGGATGACTGGCCTAATGAAGAAAGAATAGAGGAAGACAATGCCCTCTTTCTTCCTGGATACAAAACCCTTAGTAATGAGATGTGCCACACAGAAGGACTTTCTGACCACAGTGGCAATGTGGTGGTCAAAAGAGAGGTTACTGTCAACCTGTGTTCCCAGATCTCTTATAACGCCTTCTGTGTTCTGTGACTACCATCAATGTGGTAATTCATGGGAACTGAGTTTCCAAAAGGGGATGACAACACATTTTTTGGCATTGAGCTTAAGGCCATGGTTCTGACACCAGTCGTTGGTCTCAGTGAGGTCTTTCTGCAGGATATCAACATCACTTAGGGAGTTAATAATAGGTCCCAACTTGCAATCATCTGCAAACTTTGTCAGCCAGAGTCCCTTCATGTTGGCCTGGACTTCATTGAAGGAAAGTACCCAAGACTGTACCCTGTGGGATTCCACTCGTGACTGGTCAGCAGTCTGACTTGGAGTCAGCTACTTTCACACTGTGGGTTCTATCTTTGAGGCAGTTTGCAACCCACCTAGTGATATAGGGGGTTGATGCCTAGCTTAGTGAGTTTTTCTATGATTCCTGAGTGGGGAATGGTATCAAAGGCCTTGGCCAGATCAAGGTAGGCTGTATGAACCACCTTGCCTTCATCCACAGCTCTGCTGACTGACTCAAAGAAGTCGACCAGGTTGAGCAGGCATGATCTACACTTCACAAAACCAAACTGTGTGGGATCCAGAGTTTGGAGATTCCCAATAGCCTTATTTATTAGGTCCATGATGATGTGTTCTATAACTTTGCATATCAAACTCGTCAGGCTAATGGGGCGATAGATGCCAGAGTCTGTAGTCACTCCTCCTTTGTGGAGAGGGATGACTGTAGCAGTATGCCATTTGGTAGGGACAAAGCCTGAGGTGAAACTGTGATTGAACAGTGCACACAGGTGTGGTACCAGTTCACTCTGTAATTCATGTAGAACACAACCAGGTATATTGTCAGGTCCTATAGAAGCTGTATTCTTGGCCTTGGACAGTGCTGTTGTAACCTGTGCAGCAGTAATACTTGGGTGCCTGGCAATCTACTGATATTGTGATTGGGTCTTTGGGGGGGGCGGTGAGAGGGATAAAGTTGGCACTGAATCTGTTGACCAGTATATTGACAGTATCTGTTGGTTCGGTGTAGGAGGTACCAATGTGCAGTAGCTCAGAGCAACTCTGGGTATTGCCGTGGAGATTCTTTACATAACTATAGAAGGCCTTGTGGTTGTCTTTACTATCTGCTGCAATTCTGTTTTCATAGCTAGCTTTAGAGGATTTGGTGAGGGATCTCAACTTTTTGTTGAGGCTGATAAGGGAGTTTTTCCAGTCTTGGGACTTTATCATATTCTGCATCAGTTTCTTCCTTCTGTTGTACAGTTTGTTTATGGCAGGGGACCACCAGATTGGCTTCCCTTTGTGGGGGAGAGCATCTTGGTCCTGTTGGGTATGGCAAGATCCATGCATTGGTGTACGTGTTCAAAAAGCTGAATTTGTCAAAGCAATATATGTAGCAGACTTACATTAAACAATATTGTAATGCATAGTCTTCATTTAAAAAGTGAATATTCTTTTTACTCCAGGTTTAAAAAAATCTGAGTAAAGTATTACACTGTTGTCCACTAGGAATTATCCCCCTAACTCAGTAAATAAACTGTAACCATATTATTAACAACAACAAAAAAAAACAAACAGGAATTTGCATAAAACATGGCAATATGTTTGGCAATTTCCTACCTTTCTCTATTTTAATTTCTCCAAGTCTTTTGGGTTTCTTCTACCATGATGGGAATGGACCCCATTCCTAAGTCAAAGTACGATTAAAATTAATTAAATTAGTATTGTTTCAGTCTTTGATAACAGCCAGTAGTGCTCTTTGCAGCACCCGCATTTTGCACAGTAATGACTCCTTCTGCAGTTCGTATGGAGTTACATATATTAGTAACATATCTAAATACGATTGTAAATTCTTTTTTATAAGACCTGTTGATCCTACTACTATTGGAACTGTCTGGAAACTGCAATCCGTAAATTATACCTTATATTTTATATCTCCGGAGTGTGGTTAAAAGCTTTGATAAAAGCTATTTTGGCTTCACTTGTAGAGTTTAATGAGTATCTTGCCCCATTATGAAGAAAGATGAGAGTATTTGGGTACCTCATCTGAAATTTGATGCCTTTCTTAATTAATTCTGCACAAAAGGGAGCAAGTTTCTGTCTTTGTAACTTTATAGATAAGGGTAAGTCCTGAGCAAAAGTTAGTTTATTTTTATTCCAGATAAAATATTTGATCTTTTTTTGCTATTTGAAGAATTTTGTAAGTATGTTGGTAGTTTAATAGCCTTACATATACTTGAGGAGGCACTGTAACATCTTGTCTTTTATGTAAGGCACGATGTGCTCTCTCTATAATAAGGATAGATGTATCACCTTCCGACTGTAATACCTGTTCCAGTATTTGTTTTGCAACTTTAATTAAATCTTGGTTTTCAATAGACTCTGGAATACCTCTAATTAAAATGTTATTTCTTCGGCTTCTTGCTTCAAGATCAATTAATTTGGCCTGAAGTTCTTTAATTAGATCTGACTTGGCATTTAGATCTTCCGATACATTTTTAATGAGAAATTCATTTGACTGGGTTTTTTGTTCCACGATATCCACTCTTTCCACAATTTGATTAATATTGGTACCAAATTTAACAAGTTGTTCAGAAAAATCTTGTATGGCTGTCTGAATAGGCTGCAGCACTTGTCTCAGTTCATCCATATGGAAATTAGTTTCTTCTTTAGTTTTGGAGCCAGATTTTGTATTGTCTACAGACTGTTTATTTGTTCTCAGTCTCTTTGAAGCTGTCTCTTTTTCTGGAGAAAAAGCAGATGACGGTTTTGCTTTTGTGGTTTGTGTTTCCATGGAATCTAATTCTTTTGCCATTTTCAAGTAGGACTCTCTTCACGTAGAATTTAGGCACTGGTTTTTGTGAAAAATCAGAAGATATTCTCCACTTTAGTCCAAAAGAAAGGAAAAGGAAACTGAATTTTACTACAAACAAACCACCAATTCCAGGCAAAGCAATATTCTGAGATTATTTATATTCCTCTCTCTTCAGGAAGACAAATTTCTGTATTTTTATCAGGAGAATCTTTGAAAGTAATAACTGAGGTAAGGAGCTCTGTGCAGTAGGTGCTTACCAGTCGGCCGCCATCTTGGAATCGGGAATTAGATCTTAGAAGTTCTGGTTCATGCATTTCAAAGGTAGTGGCTAGGGAGAGACAAAGAGAGGGGTTGTAAATGAGTTTGTGTGCTTGGATGAGTTGGGTATAAGTGAGGAAGTAGCTCAAGCCAGTTATTTGGTGAAAAATGGCTCTGTGACCTGCCGCAAATTTTGATATCTTGTTATAGCAAGAGGAGAGTTTTGATTTAGAGGAAGGATTGCAGGTTGGTGAGGATAGATGCACCGTATACGAGGGATGGGAATGAGATAAGTATTGGCTAATATGAGCCTGGTGGAAGGAGAGATATAATGATTATGGCAGTATAGCATACCAAGTTTTTTTTTATATTTACTTGTATATGTTTGTCGAAGTTTAGTTGATCATCTATGAGTACTCCTAGTAGTTTAGTGTCAGAGACTATTTCTAGGGGAGTATTGTTTTTGCTGGTGATTATGAATGAGTGTTTATCTAGGGAGGAGGTTTTGCAGGTGGTGAATAACATAAGTTTAGTTTTGGTTGCATTAAGAGCCAGATGGATGTCTAGCATCCACTGCTCAGTAGAGGAGAATGTGCTTTGGGTAAGCTTATTTAGAGTGGGGATAGAAGGGGAGGAGCAGATAATGGTAGAATCGTCTGCACTGGAGTTTGGAATGGCGTGGTAGAAGTCGTTGATGAATATATTGAATAGTAGGGGGCCTGAAATGTAACCTTGGGGACACCTGTGGGTGTATTAAGGAAGGGTGAAGTGGCTTTATTCCATTTGACTGCTTGTTGTCTGGTTGTGAGGCAGCTGGAGAACCACTTGGTGCGGGAAGAGGATAGGTTTAGTTTGGAGAGTTTATTAAGAAGCAGGTTGTGGGAAATAGTGTCAGATGCCTTGGAGAGATCAAGGAGAAGGTTAGACACGGAATGGCCTGAATCGCGGGCTTTGTTAATTGTTTCAAGGAAGGAGAGGAGGGCAGTGGAGGTGCTATGACCGGGTCTAAATCCATGCTGTGTGGGGGTAAGAAGCTGGTTGTTGATGAGATAGGATAAGAGTTGTTGGTGGATACATTTTTCAAGAAGTTTAGAAATAGGGGAATAAGATAGCAATAGAGCGGAAGTTTGGAATGTCATTATTATTGCCTCCTTTATGTAGAGGAATAATAAAGGCTTTCTTCCAGAGCTGGGGGACCTGGCTTTCTGAGATAGACAGATTTTAATTAGTATGCTGATAGGGAGAGCAATGGCGTCTGCGGCTACTTTTAGGAAGTAGGAGGAAATTTCATCAGTGGCATTGGAACCAGGTTTTAATTTAGGAGAAGTTTTTTTATGTTGGATATAGCGATGAGATTGATAGAGAAGGGTGGAGGTTGGGGGCAAGGGATGCTAGGGGAGGAAGGGATGGGTGCAGGCTGAAGAGGAGTCGCAGAGGTGTTGGTGAAAGATGATGTTAGCTTGCTTATGGACTCTATGAAGGAAGTGTTAAATTGGGTGGCTAAGTTCATGTCAGAGGCATCTGGGTTAGGGCAAGGGTTTTCTTTTTTTCCTGGGTTGAGGAGAGATGAGATTTCTTTCCAAAATAGTTTGGGATTGGTGTTGTGGTTGGTTTGGAGAGTAGAGAAATAGGCTTTGCGGTCTGAGGTAATTTTTTTGACTGTATTTCATAGTGTTTTATATTCATTAAGGGTGATAGTGGTTTTATTTTTATGGTAACGTGTCCAGGCGTTGTCATGGAGTTGCATAGTAGCTAAGGTGTTTTTGGTTAACCAGGGTACAGAGTTACTTTTTGTATGTTTTGTTTTTAGGGGGGCAAATGAGTTGAGCAGGTTTGTGAAAGTAGAGTTAAAGTAGGAGAGAGCATTATCTAGGGGAAGAGTCTTTAATGGGTTCCAGTTTGTGCTTTTTAGTGCATTTGAGAAGGTTTCAGAATTTAAGTTTTTTAGGCAGCGAGTGGAAATATAGGTGTGGGTTAGTTGTACGGAAGAGGGGAGACGGCGAGAATACCACTATCAGAGATATAGTGAGGATGGGATACTAGATTCCAGTCAATTGTACTTCTAGTAATAGAGTTCTTGGAAGTTCTGGTAGTGGAACTGATAAGTTGCGTAAAGTTATATAAGTTAATATTGAGCACGTTAATGGGAGATTGGATTGTGGCCCAGTTTATGTTCACATCCCCCAGGATTATGGTTTTGTGAGTAATGTTGGTGGAGACCCAGGAGAGAATATCTTCAAGGGACGAGATATTGTCTCCAGCGGGAATATAGAGGGAGAGAACAAATATGCATTTATGCTTGTTTAGGTGGAGTAGAGCTGGTGTCATTTCTGCCTTGCCAAATTTGGGAAATGGTTTGGCAGAGGGGGTGACTAAGAGGGATGCTGAGTAAAGGAGTGCTACCCCCCTTTTTTGTGTTTTGTCATTCCTTAACATGCAGCAGTTGGGAGGAGTTAGTTCAGAATCTTTTATGGTGGGCTTAAGCAAGGTTTCTGAGATGGAAAGAATATTGGGCTGGTTATGTAGAAGCCAGGCAGGAAGGTTTGGAATTTTTTTACACAGGGATGAGTATTTAGAGCTGAGAAGTGGAGGGGTTTGGCTGTTGCTTGGGGGGGTGAGGTTGAGAAGCTGGATTCAGTGTGGTAGAGGAGCCTTGGTTTGATGTAGTTCTCTTGGGGTTGGGAGGGCATATGGTCTTGAGTTGAAGAAACCAGATATCACATGGGAGAGGTTTAATTTGTGGAAGGAGGTAAAGCATCTTCACTGATACCCATTGCAGACTTGGCACTGAGCAGGTTGCTGGGCCTTTGTAGTTAGAGATATGGCCTTAAGGTATAATCCTCAGCCCTCTTCATGGAGGATGTCCCCATTGCCAGTTCATTCAGTCCTCATCCCCAAGGAATGAACGAACCAAAAAGCTCTCGCCAAGGGAAAACAAATGGGTTAGTATGGCAGATGGAATGGAGAGTTTGATGGCCAGGAGGAGGATTGGAGCAAAAAAGTACTTTACAAGGAAAAAAAGTAGTAGTATTGGCACAAAAAGCTTCAGTTAAACAAAACTGACTGAGAAAATTGGCATATTAATGAACACCTCTACATATTATCGGATCACCTTATTTAGAATGACTTAAAACAATGTCTTCATTGTCCAACAAGAGGTAACAGCATGCTTAATATTAATTAATATTTTTTGGAAGAGTGGATTCTTTTTTTCCTCTGTCTTTTTCCAGTTTGCCTTATTTGACCCGTTTGTTGTCCCATCTTAAGACCCCTGCATTTGTTTCTTTGTTCCTTGGGTGTGATGGTCAAGCAGACCAGAAGAGGGACTGTCATTCATGCATAGGGTCAGAGTTTTAAGTCCATCCATTATGTGCTCAGTAGCAACCTGTAGGTGGATTGTACCTCCTCCAAAAAGACCTGTCACTAGTGATGTACCTCCTGGTTCAGTCCTTGGGTCACTTCTCTTTGGCATTTACTTCCTGGAGGGCAAAACAAATGTAGTTTGTAGAGGACTGTAACTTGGTGCTGTCGTAACTCACCAGAGGGCTCCAAACTCCTCCAAGAGGGCCTTTCCTAAACAAATAGCTAGTGTGAAGGCCATGGATTAAAACTAAATGCCGATAATATGTAATTGCATCCTTTAGCAAGCATGACTTCTGTTGTAACTACCACATTGACAACACACCCGTTAAAGTTAGTACTGTAGTCTGGGATTGGAGAAACTATGTTGACAATGAAGTGTAATTTGATCATCAGGTATTCATTATTGTAAATACTTCTTTTTACATTGCAGTGTGTATAAAGGTATGGCATACTGGTACATGGATGTACTCAGTTTACTGTCATCAGTTCTCATCAGGCCGATCCTTGAAATATAATAACCCATTTGGTATGCAGCTGTCCAAATACTTGTCACAACTGGAGCGGCTACAACACTTTCGCGTTGAAAAAGAATCAAGGGCCTAAATAACAAAATCTATGCAGATTGTCTCAAAATTTTGTTCCTCTTCTTGATATCTTATTGTTTACTAAGAGGTGACCTCTCTCTCGCTTATAGTGCCTTAGTAGACCATATCCTATCAGACCTATTACACACTCACAAGTCCAGTGGTAATGTGAACACTCACTTATGAGATCTCATCTCTTTTTTTCAACTGAAATACAGCATGTTGGAAGGCTAGGTATGCATCTCAAGAGAATACATCTTCTATGGAACCCTTTTCTCTCCACATAAAGTGAATTATTTCTTGTATTCTATTCAAACATAATCTGGACAAATGAATTGGATACTGCAAATTCACCCCCCCTTCAGTTTAGCAGCCATGTTGCTCATAGATTGGGGCAACAAGTAAATGTCAAAACATCTTTCTACCTGTCTCTGGGTTTTTCATAAGCAAAATATAAGTGCTAAACCTACGACTGGGGTAGAAAGCTAGACTTCTTAAGATCCTCATAAGTCTATTTTCTAGTGAGTACCCATGAATTGATCAGATCAGTGAGATCAGACTGTGTTACTAGACTGGCATTTAAACCAGTAGGCAACAACAAGCACATCATAGGTATGTATTAGGCTAATGGCCCTGGAGCCTTTACAAGCCTTACCCGTAGGATTACCATGACATCGTGCCACCCAACATTAGTTCCCAGTGCCTCTGTCGAATAGAGCCACTGGAGTGATCCCTGGGGTGAATTTTCTATTTCCCATCCACTTATCAAGATTTCTCTTGAAGAGGGCCAGTGAGGTGCTCAGTCTGACATGTATGAGAAGTCTATTGCATAGCATGGGTGGTCTCTGGGTTATGAACCTGTCCCTCCAGGATGTTCTGTTGATTGTGGTAATGAGGTTGAGGTCTCTGGAGCGTGTGGTGTGGAGGGATTGGGATTTCTTTAGATGTAGCATTTCTAATGGAGCTGGTTCAGACATGGCTTTGTAAATCAAGCAAAGATCGCCTCTAATTAGGCGATATGAGACAGAGAATAGTTGGAGTTGTTTGAGTCTGTCAATATATTACAACTGTTTAAGGCCTAGGATCATCTTTGTGAAGTACTTTTGCAGCCTCTCCAGTTGTTGCAGGTGTCTAGTGAGGTACATGCCAATTGGGGCACTGTTCTGGATGACTGGCCTAATGAAGAAAGAATAGAGGGAGACAATGCCCTCTTTCTTCCTGGATACAAAACCCTTAGTAATGAGATGTGCCACACAGAAGGACTTTCTGACCACAGTGGCAATGTGGTGGTCAAAAGAGAGGTTGCTGTCAACCTGTGTTCCCAGATCTCTTATAACGCCTTCTGTGTTCTGTGACTACCATCAATGTGGTAATTCATGGGAACTGAGTTTCCAAAAGGGGATGACAAGACATTTTTTGGCATTGAGCTTAAGGCCATGGTTCTGACACCAGTCATTGGTCTCAGTGAGGTCTTTCTGCAGGATATCAACATCACTTAGGGAGTTAATAATAGGTCCCAACTTGCAATCATCTGCAAACTTTGTCAGCCAGAGTCCCTTCATGTTGGCCTGGACTTCATTGAAGGAAAGTACCCAAGACTGTACCCTGTGGGATTCCACTCATGACTGGTCAGCAGTCTGACTTGGAGTCAGCTACTTTCACACTGTGGGTTCTATCTTTGAGGCAGTTTGCAACCCACCTAGTGATATAGGGGTTGATGCCTAGCTTAGTGAGTTTTTCTATGATTCCTGAGTGGGGAATGGTATCAAAGGCCTTGGCCAGATCAAGGTAGGCTGTATGAACCACCTTGCCTTCATCCACAGCTCTGCTGACTGACTCAAAGAAGTCAACCAGGTTGAGCAGGCATGATCTACACTTCACAAAACCAAACTGTGTGGGATCCAGAGTTTGGAGATTCCCAATAGCCTTATTTATTAGGTCCATGATGATGTGTTCTATAACTTTGCATATCAAACTCATCAGGCTAATGGGGCGATAGATGCCAGAGTCTGTAGTCACTCCTCCTTTGTGGAGAGGGATGACTGTAGCAGTATGCCATTTGGTAGGGACAAAGCCTGAGGTGAAGCTGTGATTGAACAGTGCACACAGGTGTGGTGCCAGCTCACTCTGTAGTTCATGTGGAACACAGCCAGGTATATTGTCAGGTCCTATAGAAGCTGTATTCTTGGCCTTGGACAGTGCTGTTGTAACCTGTGCAGCAGTAATACTGGGTGCCTGGCAATCTACTGATATTGTGATTGGGTCTTTGGGGGGGGGGGGCGGTGAGAGGGATAAAGTTGGCACTGAATCTGTTGACCAGTATATTGACAGTATCTGTTGGTTCTGTGTAGGAGGTACCAATGTGCAGTAGCTCAGAGCAACTCCGGGTATTGCTGTAGAGATTCTTTACATAACTATAGAAGGCCTTGTGGTTGTCTTTACTATCTGCTGCAATTCTGTTTTCATAGCTAGCTTTAGAGGATTTGGTGAAGGATCTCAACTTTTTGTTGAGGCTGATAAGGGTGTTTTTCCAGTCTTGGGACTTCATCATATTCTGCATCAGTTTCTTCCTTCTGTTGTACAGTTTGTTTATGGCAGGGGACCACCAGATTGGCTTTCCTGTGTGGGGGAGAGCATCTTGGTTCTGTTGGGTATGGCAAGATCCATGCATTGGTGTACGTGTTCAAAAAGCAGAATTTGTCAAAGCAGTGTATGTAGCAGACTTACATTAAACAATATTGTAATGCATAGTCTTCATTTAAAAAGTGAATATTCTTTTTACTCCAGGTTTAAAAAAATCTGAGTAAAGTATTACACTGTTGTCCACTAGGAATTATCCCCCTAACTCAGTAAATAAACTGTAACCATATTATTAACAACAACAAAAAAAAAAACAAACAGGAATTTGCATAAAACATGGCAATATGTTTGGCAGTTTCCTACCTTTCTCTATTTTAATTTCTCCAAGTTGTTTGGGTTTCTTCTACCATGACGGGAATGGACCCCATTCCTAAGTCAAAGTACGATTAAAATTAATTAAATTAGTATTGTTTCAGTCTTTGATAACAGCCAGTAGTGCTCTTTGCAGCACCCGCATTTTGCCCAGTAATGACTCCTTCTGCAGTTCGTATGGAGTTACATATATTAGTAACATATCTAAATACGATTGTAAATTCTTTTCTATAAGACCTGTTGCTCCTACTACTATTGGAACTGTCTGGGTATCTTACTTCCACATTGCTGTCATTTCTGCCTGCAGATCCTGATGTATGACTGTGTCTCTCTGTACAGAAGACACTGTAGTCACTCGGTGTGGCAATTTCAATGATCAATGCTACTCTTATCTTCTTTTCTTGGACCACTATATCTGGTTTTCTAGCATCTATCTTTTGTACTGTTGGTAATGGATGATCCCATGTGATGTCGACATCTTCATTCTCTATAATGCTTTGTGGCTCATGTTTCCAGTGTTTTTCGGTCACTTCAGTACCATAATGTTTGCATAATCCCAAGTGCAACAGTCTCGCTACATTGTTATGCCTTTGAGTATACTGTCCTTCTGCCATTAATATATCGCAACCAGCAATGAGGTGTGCAGCTGTTTCTAATTCGGTTTTACAAAACCTACATTTGTCTGTTTCTCACATATGTTCCATGGACTTTATAAACCAACATGTACACAGCCCACTATCTTGGGCCACCAATATTAACCTTTCATCTCTTGGTTTGAATTTGCCTATCCTTAACCATTCCTGTGTTCATTTCTGATCAACATGAGGTTCTTGCAGAAATTTTCTATACTTGCAACTCTATTTATGCTTTTTCTGCATTTTTTACCTTCTTATCTAATTCTTCACCTTATATTGTTTCTTTTGTTTTTTGGCACATTCAGTTGCCTGATTTTTATCTGCTTGTGGTTTGATTTCCATTCTTGCTTGACGCCGATAAGCTTCTGCTAGATTAAGCAGAGAAGTCATCTTAAATTTATTCTCATCATGTTTCAAAACTTTCACTACATCTGGGTCTTGTGAGGTCAGCAGATATGTGTGGAGTCCCACGATTGCAGATCCATACATATAATCAATTTCAAGGATGCCCATCCCTCCTTCAGAATGGGGGATATATAATATTAATATGCACTGATTTTTATAAATCATTTGGTGAGCATGAAGCATCCTTCTTGTTTTCTTATCTAATCTGCCCAACACGTTTTGGGGCCAGTCAATCAATCACTCCAAAACTGTAAGTTAGGACAGGAAGAGCAAATTGGTTTATAGCTTGAATTTTGTTCCTAGACGTCAGTGCTGTTTCCAGGATTAAATTAAGTCTTCTGAACTATTCCTTACTAAGTTTTATTCACATTTGTTTGTGTTTTATTGTTGATCCTTCAATTCCCAAATATTTATACACTCCTTGCCCAAGTTCTGTTATATCACATCTTGTCCCAAACTGATGTTTTCCTGGCGTTGCAGTTTTTCTGCTTTAAAGGTTGCTTTTGCATATTTATCAAGACCAAATTAAATTTTATTATCATCTGAAAAAGTTTTGACAACTTGCAATTGTGCTTTCAGTTACTCATCTGATGGTCTATACAGTTTTAAATCATCGATAAAAAGAAGGCGAGAAGTCTTTATACTTTGTTGTTTTCTAGGAGCCAGATTATAGCCATGGCCTAAGCTGTTGAGCAAACAGCTTAATGGATAAAAGGCAAGGCAGAATAATAACGATGACAGTCACCCTGCAATATCCCCCTTTGAATGTTTATCTCTTGGATAACAATTTGTCCTTTGTCATCGCTTAATTGCAAAGTGGTCTGCCACTGTTTCATGGTCACTGTAATGTAGTCGATCAGTGGGGTGTATCGTATATATTTTTAAGCACTCTCTTATCCATGAATGAGGGATACTATCAGATGCTTTTTTTGTAGTCAATCCATGCCATACTTAGATTCTTCCCCTTTTTACAGTTTTCCACTATGAATTTATTTAACAACAAATGATCCTTTGTTCCATACGACTTTCTTTTATTGCCCTTTTGTTCTACTGCCATAATTGAGTTTTCTTTTAAATGACTGTAAACTCTGTCTGTATCAAGTCCCATGTATAGTTTATATGTCGTCGGAAGGCAAGTTATTGGTCTATAATTTTTAGGGTAGCTTGCAAGTTCACTCTTAAGTAGGAGCATTGTTTTGCCAGTTAGCCAGGTTGGTGTCTGTTCTGGGTGCGCATATAAATAGCTCTTACTCATGGCTAAATCTTCGTGCAAAGATGTTAATACTTGTAACCAGAAGTTAGGTACTGCATCTAGGCTGGGGTTTTCCAATTAGAGGCTTTTCTTAACTTTGTTTCAATCTCTCTAGCTGTTACTTCATCCCAGTTCATATCCTGTACCTTTAAACTTCTTATTCTTTCTTTTACTTCTGTCCATTTAGCATCTTTGTTACGTTCCACAGGATCTTCATAGATACTTCTCCAAAGTGTATCTATTTCTTCTTTTTGGCAGTCTTTCATTTCCTTTTACCTTATTTCCCAATTCTCAACAAAACCTTTTTGAGTCATCAATATATTGCTTAGTTTGCCCTTTTTCTTAAATATTTATCTTTGTATTATCTAAGTTTTTCCACCTGTGCTAAAATTTTTAGTTTGTTATTTGCGATAGTGCATGATAGATCCTGGTCTGTTCTAATATTGTGCAAAGCTTTTATCACATCTATTTTTCTTAGTATATTTGTTGATCTGTTCCCTCTTCTGTAATCTTCAAACAGTGACACTTCTTGTCTTAATTGCTTTATAATTTTCTCTATTCGATATTTCCATGATGGTATTCAATTTTTCCCCTTCCGTTCCCTCACTATCCTGTGTTCTTGTGGTAGAACTTTATCAGTTGTTAATTTAGCTGCACAGTAATATATCCTGTTATATTGCATGGTTCTCTGTGAACAGTCATAATACTGTGTTCATTGTTTTATCATACTTCTGATTTTTTGGGTTTTATTAACCTCCTGCAGTCTATTTCTTTCATTGATCTTGATACATCTGTCCATGTCTGTTAAATCAAGCAATTCTTTTCTTAGCTCATTTTCTTCCAAACTGAGGGCACATCCCTTGTTTTCCAATTTCTGAGGGCATTCTGTAGAAGGTTCTATAGCATCTTCCTGTGACACATTATCATCAATTTCATCCTGTGCCATCCGTTGCCCTGTCCTATGGGAACTCACTGACTTATCACTCCTCAGCATTGACTGGATCAGAGTTTCCACACTTTGTACAACTTGACATGCTGCTGAAGTCTGGCTTCAGATTATAGAGGTCCCCAACAATAGGAGTGATGATACATTAGATCCAAGCAAAAACAGGGCAGTCACCTAAAAAAATACTGCTGACCTCAAATGGGACTTTATTCAGTATAGGTTTGTTAGGAGATCATTTCTCTATACCCTGGTCTCATTTTTGAATAAGTGACACTGGCACTAGACTGCGGAACTAACCACACGTGCCACATATGTAGGCTTTACAAACATTTGACACTATCCCTCATAAAGGCATTATACACAAGCCCCTTCATCTCAGTATCAACTTTTATGTAGCTCAGTGGCTAACTGTTTGGCTGAAGGTGGGAACTCGAACAGAAAAAATGAGTAGATTACCTATATAAGCCTAATGAGATAGCCACTAAAGTTACTCAAGGCTCAGTTCTGGGGCTCTTCTGTTTTTTTTTTTTTTATTTTTATTGGATATAACTACATTAAGGCAAATTAACTTTTTAGTGTTTTTACAATGTCTCTTTCATTAAACTTCCATTTCTCACTCCATTATACCAACCATTTCTTCCTCCAAAGCGACATTTTCATACCGTTTTCCATATCTTCTGCCATTCTTGATAGACAACACCTTTGCACTACAGTACTTACAAATTTGGCAACCAAAAGTGGATGTCAGTCCTCCTGCCTGATCATTTTATCAATTCGACATAGGTTCATACTAGATTAATGACCACCAGGGTCTTTACAAGCCTAGCAGTGCAACCCAACTCAGTTTGTCCCAGAGTTTTTACTGTCGACCTCAGTCCATCAGAGACATGAGGGCCAGGCTGGGGATGAATGTGCAATTTCCCATCCAATGAGCAAGGTTTCTTTTTAAAAGGGGTATTGATGAATTATCCTTCATGTAGATGGGAAGCTTATTCCCTAGCATGTGGATTCTTTGACCACACCCCTCAACCTCTAGAGCAAGTAATCTGGACAAAGACTTAAAATAATGGGGAGACGAATGCCCAAAAATGGGGACAATTTTTAAATACTGATCTTGCAAACTTAGAAAGTAGATAGAATAACAGGTTTTGCGATTAGCATGAATTTTGTGAAACTCAAGTGTCTGTCATTATTTTCTGATTTCAATCTTCAATTATTTGCTTAAAAAAACAACTTTATGAAAAACCGAAAATGAGGCAAAAATCTGTACTATTGAGAGGTATGCCTTTGAGACACATCGGCCCCTCCAGCAGGTTTTATTTATGTTGCAGACAAAGTATAGGTCCTTGGATCTAGTGTTTCTGGTGGTGTTTGTCTTGAAGATGTGCAGGAGATCCATCAATGCTGGATCCGAGAATGCCTTATATGCTAGGCATAGATTGCCTATCAGTAACCTGTAGACGACTGATTAAGTGAGAGGACCTTAAGGTCTCCTGGTGAGGAACATTTGAGGGTGCTCCACCTGTTGCAAGTGCCTAGCTAGGTACATACATTGTACTCAATGGGTTTGATAAGAGCTGAGTCAAGTGGTACATTTACTTTCTTGGGCCTGGTTGCTATACCCTTTTCTATGAGTTGTGTGACATAGAATGATTTTCTTATTATCTTGGCAGCATGTTGGTTAGCCAAATTACTGTCTACATATATTCCCAGATCCTTAACTATTGGGTCAACGCTTAGGGGTATTTTATCAATGAAGTAATTACCGTGGGTGGGTTCTTTCCCAAAGGGCATTATAATGCATTTCTTTGCATTCGGTTTTAATGCTTTGCTTTTGTCCAGTCATTTGTTTGTGTTTGACGCTCTTGTAGAATGTTGGTGTAGTGGGGAGGGGGTATCTATGATAGTTCCCAATTTGTCATCTGTGAACATGGTGAGCCAGAGGTCATTAGCCTCGTCTTCTGAGAGGTAGATGCCAAGCAAGAGTAGGCCCAACACAGAGCCCTGGGGTACTCCATTATTGACCGGTCTCTTAGTGGAGGTGATCTCACCGATCCTGACTTCGAGTCCTATCAGTGAGCCAGCTGGCAATCAAGCAAGTTATGTAGGGATTTATGCCTATAGTTCTGAGAGTTTGTCAACAGTATCTGAGTGGGCTATTCTATCAAAAGCCTTGGCCAGGTCAAGTTAGGTGGTATGCACAATTTTCCCCTCATCTATAGCTGTGGTGACCCTGTCAAAGAAGTCTACCAGGTTAGGTAGGCAAGACCTTCCTGAAGAAAGCCAAACTGGGATGGGTCCAGTGTGTGTAGTTTGCTAATGTTCTTGTTGATCATTTCCATGATAAGTCGTTCCATAGCTTTGCATATTAGACTTGTCAGATTGATGGGTCTGCAGTTCCTGGGGTCAGTTGATGATTCACCTTTATGAAGAGGGATGACTGTTGTGACCCTCAAGAGGGCCTGATAGGTCTTGTTTTAGGCTATTTAGAACAAGGGATATTATTGGAGCCCCATTGAAGCAGTGTTTCTGGCCATAGCAGACACCTCCAGGACCTGCTTCTTGTAGATAGATTAGGCGGGATATACTGGAAGCGATTTCACAGGGCAGGGTTTAAATTTATCAGCCAGTAGATTTGTTATGTCATCATAGTCTTACCACCAATTCTTGAAGATTCCTGATATAGCTGAAGAAGGCCTTGTGATTGTCTTTAGCCTGGGAGGCTGTCTGATCTCATAACTAGCCTTGCTGGACTTAGACATCTTAGTTTCTTATTTAGTTGAATCATAGATCTCTTGTCCCTGTGAGAGTTGCTTTTTCTGATTGTAGTCTTGACTTTTTTTTTGTTTTGTTATATAGCCTGTTATGATGAGAATCCACCAGTGTAATTTGTTTTTAGTGTTAGATCTGGGTTTTACTTCCAGTAGGTACGGCAACCTCAATGTAGCCATTTACATGTTTGTACATGGTTTCTGTAAATAATTCTGCATAGGTAGCTCTGTTCTCAGGGTAGCCATTACATTTGACAAACTGTCACTTAATAGGATGTAGTTTACTTTTAATATGGTTCCTAGCTGTTACAGGTTTAGTTGGGTTTTCCAATTTAAATTTTATTTTGAGTGAGATAGCTTTGTGGTCCAACTTCATCAGTGAGAACATGATATGAGGTGGTAGGGGTGCAGTGCTCTCCCATGTTGAGTACTAGGTCCAATATGTTTGATTCTGTGATAGGAGTGAACTCTTTTCCAAGGTGTTTGTGTTGAAGTCCACTTTTTACAGCCTTATGAGAATGTAAGAATGTCTAATCATGTAGAAAATTGAAACTACAAAACAAGAATCACAGGGAGTCTTCAAGTCATAAAAATCAATAAGTAAGTAAGTAGTAAATAAAGAAAGAATCATAGTACCATCAGACATTTCAGAGCAGCAGAGGCCAATTACTGTTATGCTTAAACCTGTTAAAAAAAGTCTTCCTGCTGTTGCTGCTGGAGATATGATTCTTTCTGTTTTCCTACAGTCTGATGATGTCTGGTCTGGTCCCCTTATTCTTTTCAGTCCTTTAGCTGCTTCAGTATTAAAGTATGGTAATTAAAATTGTGTATGATGCTAGAACTTTAGAAACTAACTAAGGAAGATCCTAACCCTAGACATTGGTCACCAGCTGTCTGTTGTAGCATTTTAGATTTGTCAAGTTTTCATTCTGGCTCCAAGTAATCTCTTAGCTTCTTATCTACCACTCCTCCACTAGACTAGGAGACTTCCTGCTATTATGACCGGGCAGTCCAAAGACACCAGAGGGCTAGGCACAACTTTCTGTTTTGACTGCTGTACAGACTGAACACCCCTCTCGACTCTTTTGGAATGTGGGGATCAGGCATTGATACCCATACCATGAGCATGACCTTCTGCTGTTCTAAATTTGCTCAGGGCTATTTTGCTAAACGTGAGTTAAGCTTCAGCAGTCCCTTTACCACTTTCCACATTTACTGACTGTTGTAAATAAAAAGCATTAAAAAGAACATCCACTTGTCTACTGTGAAAGAAGTTGAGACCCAGTCGATTCCCCCTAGTTGGCCTAGACTTTGATTATGAGGAGGAGAAATCTCTTTATTTGAGCTTTTTACAGACCATGTGTCATAAAGAAAGATCATAGAACTGACAGTGAGAACATTGTGAGTGATGTTCTTGGAAGTTATTCTCTGCAAAATAAACATGTAAATATGCTGAAATCTGGGGTGTGTTTGTTATGCAGTTCCTGATTATATTCCTTCCTTAGAGTCTTCATCTTTCTCTGTCAGATGCCTGATTCCCTGTCTGCTATCCCAAATAAACCTGATGGGTTTGTACATGATGAAAGAACAATAAAACTGTCCTGTAACTGAACCTAGCGTTAGCCTAGTGGTCCTACAGAGTGTAGAATCTTTCTTCTATAAAGTCTTTTGTGCTTGCTGTTTTGTAGTTCAGTTAGCTAGCTGCTTATTTGTTAAGTAGTTACTCTGTGCGTGTAGCTGTCTTAGCTATACAAGTTTGTGTAGGCATGGCATTTTATTTTTGACCAGTCAGTCGCTCAACCAACCAGCCAATTAATTATATTTTGTTAACCCTGTTGAGCCAGACAGTTTTCAGAAGAGACCTGATGAGTAAACCTCCAAATTATATTGTTTGAAGCATACTGTGTTATAGTAACAATAATGTAGTCCGGAAGTAGGAACATTCATAAAGTTACTATGTGCAGGTGCAGACCACACTAATATTTGCTTGTATTAGTGATATAAAACATTTAAGGAAAGTGTGAGCTAGTAAATAAACTGGTCTGCAGGTACACACTTATAGATGCACATGCATACAAATTTGACATACAAGCAAGTTAAACATGTTTCCATATTTATTTTTAAGAAGATGCAGCCTGTTCTTCCAAATGTCTGTGTGAAACTAATGCAAAATGTCGCAGAGCAAAGTACAAACATCAGATTAATAAAATCCACAGCACAATTCTTGACAAAACAGGAAATTGCTTTCTCTGTGAAGGAACAATGAAGTTATCATCTATAAACCATATACTGAATGTACAACTGCCACAATTGTTTTGGTTGATTAACTATTCTGAACTACTTTTAGGTTTCTCTTAGCAAGGTTTCAGCAAAGGTCTTCCCCTTTAGGCAAGCTTTTCAGCAGACATATTCCCCTTTAAGGAGACTTTGAGACTCTGGACTATAGCTAGTTAACAAAACTAAATAAATATATTTTCTGAAGGGAGCACAGTTCTTTGAATATAAATACTCCTTTTTTTCTACACGAACACTGCTAAATCACCTGTTATTCAGAAGAGAAACTAGATGTCTTGGCACCTTTTGTTACATAATCAAATCAAAAACAATGCATGGTGAAACTGAAGGCTCATAAATGAAATCACTTACATCAGCAATTGTAAATAAAGCGGAATTCAGCTGGTGTAGGATTTGTTAGCCTTGGTGTCTGGTGTGTAGGGTGTGTTAGCCTTGTTGTTAAGGCTAAGGTGTATATTCCATATCCTCTTGATAATGGCATTTTCTGTTTAAAATGTCAGAATGCATTGTCATTAACCTACCTCATGAAATTATAGTGATACTCACCAGTCTTATTATGTTTGCTGGATGCCTTAAAAATTCTAATTTGGTCGGAAAGAGAAGCATACCTACACGTTTTGCCTTTGGCAAGCTCACAGCTGACTAACAATCCCATTGTTTTCTTTTTTAGCGCAGGTTCCTTCAGGGCTTTATTTTCTTTAGGCTAGCATAACAAATCTGAATTTAGAGCAAAGGTATGCAGGCTTCATGTATAAGAAAGACTTCTAAAGATTACAAATATCAGGCAGCCAAATTCAGAAGCACCTGCTACTTTTCTTACAATGCTGACAGCCCGTGATTCATAGTCAGAATTATGGAGTTGGCAGCACTTTCTCAATACATGTATGGCATACTGATCTTTGGCTTTAGTGCACTGCTCTTGGTAGTCCTGTACCAAGCACGGCAGCTAGAACAGCAGGAGACAAAGTAGGTGGGTGCAACTGTAAACCTGAGAACACAGCAGATCAGCTTGTTCACCCTGCATCTAAAATGGTATTTTGCAGATGTAAAAAGGGAAGTTATAAAGTGAAGTGCATGGCAGACAGTTTGCATGGGAGGGGGTGTAAAGGGCAGTATGTGCCTGTGAAAAGGAAGTTAATACAATGAGCAGCCAGTATTGCAGCTTGTTCACTCTGGGAGTCTTGTTTTTGTTCTTCTTCTGGCTTTTCCCGGTTAGGGGTCGCCACAGCAGAACTCTGGTCCGCTAATGATTAGCAGTAGATTTTTAGGGTGCCGAGGTGCCAGCTCAATGCCCAACCTTCAGCAAAGGCATGCCCATTCACGCATGTCTTTCGAACGCTACTCAACCGTGGGGAGGACATGCAGACTCCACACAAAAGGCGCTCCAGCCAAGAATCGAATGGGAGAACCTCTTGCTGTGAGGCGACAATGCTACCGCTTCACCACCGCGGCTTGACATGTACTCATGAAAAGGGAGACTGTAGAGTGAAGTATACTTAGCAAAATGTTCTGTATGTCTTGTGCTGTACTAGGCAGTCTGTGCCTATAAAAAGCAGATCAAGAATGTGAAGAGTACAAAAAGTGAGGCAGAGCAAAATATCCAACAGCTTTCAAAGCTGTTGTTTCTTTAGAGGGGTGTTGCTTCTGTCCCCTGTCTATGACATTGTAATGTATTTCACAGCTTTCAGTGCTATCAACCATTATGCCCTTCTCCACTTTTTTTCTGTGACTGGTAGTGCACATGAAGCAGATAAAGCTCCATTCACCACCAAGAACTATGATCTTATCTCCCCAGTCATAACCCTTATGTGTTCTCAACAATGATGTCAAGAATCCTCAGTTGAGAGCAGTGTGAAAGTACAGTTGTGTAAAATCTTACCATAATGGTAGATTTCCTTCTGTTCACTGTTTAAGCATTCCACATAGAAGGGATCTCCCACCCAGGGCAGCCTGACTTGGTTAGTATGCAAAAGCCTAATGATGTTGTATGCACCATACATCACATCTATGCTTCCCACATAGAATGTACGTCATAAAATGGACGTACAGATGCAACTACCCAGAAGAGAACAGTCTCCATAGGGCAAAGGAATTCTTGCACATCCAGAAGGGAAAAAAAATGCAGAACAAGAGGAGGTTGAAGGGGGGGGGAGCAAATACTGCAACAGTGAAGAGAACTACATCTGCTGTTTATGACAAGATTTTACTCAACTGTTCTGTGTCCTTCTATATCACTGTTGCAGTATTCCACATGGAAGGGAGAGTAAAAAAGCTCAAGAAACAGATTGGGAGGTGGTAAGCTGAGAAGTGCCCTCAATACACCCACATAAAATGGTTTCAGCAAAGCTAGCTCTAATCCTAAAAAACATATCTAACTTGTGTTTAGTAAAGGTATGGACAGACAACCAAGTAGCTGCTTCAAGGATGGAATTGGTGTCCAACCCCTTGAAGAAGGCACCATAAGAGGCAAAGCCCTAGTGGAATGAGGTCTGACAGAAGTAGCCAATTTGTCATAAAAAGAATAACACAAGGAAATGTTCTTAGACATCCAGGAGGAGATGGTTTGCTTAGAAGAAGACAATCATAATGACCTGGGATGAAAGGAAACAAAACGCTAATTAGACTTACGAATAGTCTTAGTTTTATATAAATAGTACCTGAAGTGTCTGTGCAAATCCAAGGTATGCAGGACTCTCTCACTAGCAGACTGAGGATAAAGGAAAAAAGAAGGGAGTTGTACCGACTGATTCAAGGACAACTTGTTTATTACTTTGGGCATAAAAGAAGGATTAGTATGAAAAAACAAAAAAGGAGGAATGGCCATAAGGGCTTGGAGCTCAGAAACCCTCTTGCAGAAGTAAGCGCCAGCAACAAAACAGTCTTCCAGGTACCATGTTACAAAGAAGCAGAATCTGCAGGCTCAAAAGTGCCAGAGTCAAAATTTCAAATACAAAATTAAGGCTGCAAGGAGGAGGAATAGGTTTTCTCTGAGGCCTAATATGCAGGACGCCTTTAAGAAATTGTTTGACCCCAAAACAAAAAGTCAGAGGAGGACTGAAGGGCAGACAAGCAGAAATGGCTGACAAATGGGCCTTCACAGAAGAATTGCCCAGGTCAGACTGCAGCAACTCACACAGATAACAGAGGACCAGAGGGCCTCCCACTGAAATGGGGTCCTGGTTAGGAGCATGGGACTAGACCCAGAATCTTTTCCATTTGGACATATAAAATTTTCAAGTTGAGGGTTTCCTTGCCTCCTGTAAAACTTTGAATATGTTCTCAGAAAAGAGGTGCCTGAAAAGGATCAAAATCCTATCATCTACAGTTTCAGCAGCAGAGTGGACAAGTGAGGATGGATGAGAGACCTCTTGTTCTGTATGAGGAGATCCAACCAGTGAGGTAACTTGTGGTGATTACACCTGTCCAGATGCATTAAGATGCAGAACCAATGCTGTCTTGGCCAAAAGGGAGTCACTAGCAAGAATTTTGGAGAGTCCAGGTGAATATTTTGTCAGACTGTTGGAAGTAGAGGAAGAGGAGGAAAAGCATAAAGAAACATTCCCTTCCACAGAAAAAAAAGGCCGTCCATCTTCCATGCCAGATGACATGGCATTCTGGAACAGAAGAAAGGAAGCTGCTTGTTCAGAGGGCAGGCAAAAAGATCTACCTGAGGAATACCCCATCAATGGACAATGTCCAGAAACACATCTCAGTTATGTACCCATTCATGAGCCTGTGTATGAACCTGCTCAGAGAGTCTGCCACTAGCTTGTGCTGTGAAGGAATTTATACTGCTTGAAGAGTTAACTGATAAGTGACAACCCACTTCCCAGGCATGAAGAACCATCCTGCAGAGGAGATAAGATTTTCTGCCCCTGTGCTTGTTGACATGCCACTTCACTGTAGTGTTGTCTATGTGCACCTTCATGGTGCCTGGAGAGAACATGGAGTGAAAAGCCTAAAGGCCCAGGATCGGAGCCCACATCTCTGATGTTGATATGGTCTAACTTCTAATGGTGAGGCCCTGAGCTTTCAGGTGACCAAGAGAAGCCCTCCACCCCATGTCAGAGTCATCGGTGAACAGCTCTTGAGAGGGGACTGGAAGCTGAAATAACAGGCCTGGGTTGAGAGCAATCTACTGAATCCACCACTCAAATTCCTTCTTGAGACAGGGAAGGAGAGGTACACTGAAGTCCAGAGGGTGACAGTGTTGCAGCCAAACTGACTTGAGGTACCATTAAAGCTTCCACATGTGCAGTCTGGCAGGAGGAAACATTGGAATAGAAAAGGTCATGAATTCCAGGGCCCAAGGAAACTCCCTGTCTGATACGACTGGAAGAAGAGACTGAAATAACGTTTCAGTGACAATACCTTTGGAGGCAGAAGAGAGGCCATTATTGTCATTGTCTGAATCCTGCATCTCCGATACACATGATCCTGAGAGTGAGTCAGGACAGAATTTTGGAAGTTGATAGTAAACTCTATAGTTTGAATAAGAGAGATAGTGAACTGCAAATCCTGTAACAAATGACTGGAAGAAGGTTTCTGAAGCAACAGGTCATCTAGATAAAGAAAAATCAGAATGCCTTAGAGCCTGCAGAAGGTAATCACAGAAGCTAGGCATTTTGTGAATACCCTTGGGGTAGTAGAGAAGCTAAAGGGCAAAGCAGAGAACAGAAAATGAGAGGAAGACACAGAAAAACTTAAAAACTTCCTGTAAAGATGGTGAATAGGGATATGAAGGTAAGCATCTTTCAGATCAAAGGACACCAGAAAATATTGGAGTAATAAAAGTGGAAACGGAGCTTAAAGAGTAAGCATCTGAAAAGAAGGGACCTTGAGAAATGTGTTGCGCCGGGAAAGATCCAATATAGGTCTGCAAGTACCTTCCATTCAAGGAAGCAGGAACATCCTGGAATAAAAACCCATTCCTACTTGGGAAGGGGGGCAGGTTGAATGGTTCCTTCATTAACCATGGAACCTAGAACCTACAAGAAATGAAGTTACTTTAGGAGGTGTAGGAATCCCTGAAAAAGGTAGGAGAGATTTCCATACCATGAGGTAACCTTGACGGATGATAGAATCCAAGAGTCCGAAGTGATGAGATGCCAATTTGATAGACAAAGGGACAAAGGAACCTGGTCTAAAAGGAGGAGGAGGCTAATTGTCAAAGAGAAGCAGGCTTATCAGATAAAGGAGGCTTCTGGGCCACAGAAATATGAGAAGCCTTAGCAGAAGGGGCCTGCCTTCCGCCCTTCCTACCTTTGGAGGTCTGGTGGGATTGCCTGCGAACAAAAACAGACCTAGAAGGATAATTCCTGTGGAACTTAGAAATGAGAGAAAAAGCAGTAGTCCCAAAAAGATGTTTAATATCCAACAACTTGGCTTTAATGTCCTCAGGCAGAGCCTGGAGACAAAGCCAGTAATAACACCTTGTGATAGACCCAAAAGCTGCAGCCCTAAAAGCATCATAGCTTCACTTAATAGAGCGGCAAGACACGTGAGATGCAGAACCAAAAAAGATAGATAAAACAGAGGATTTGGCTAGAAAATCAGCATGGTCACTGATAACCTGACAGCCCTGAGCAATCAAGGCCAGTGCATATGTAGTCATGTGGGTCTAATAATTAATAGTCTTAAAGGCCAAAGTAGAAGCAGTATAAACTTTCTTACCAGTCCTCTTCATAACCCTACTATCTTTATCAGAAGGCAAACCTTTGGAAGATAGCAAAAGTTTAGAAGGTTTGCTAGAAGAGACTGATACCATAGCAGGATCAGAAGAACATTTAAATAAAAAAATGACAATCCTCAGGAACAGGTTTTTAGGAGCAGGAGGCTGAGAATCGGGTGATTTGGAAGCAGCAATGAAAGCATCTAACAAGGCAGCAATTACAAGAAGAATGGCCAATGGTTTAGGAGTATTCACTTGAAACAACTCTTAATATCTGAAAGTATCAGACACTTGAGAAGAGTCCCACATAAAAAATTCCATCATCCTAACAATTGTATCCCCAAAGGACAATTCCTCAAAAGAAGACTCATGGCTAACAGACTCCTCTTCTTCAGAACCATAAGCCAAAGGTGAAGGTATCTGTGAAGAGTAGGGCAAAGACCCCTCATCAGACATTGAATTCTCATCCAAGGAATCTGGTTCTCTAAGCCTTGGGGTAGAGGACCAAGCAGGAGCAAGTACCAAAACCCCTTGAGGAGACTTTAGAACCATTAAGGCAGAAAACAATCCCTGAGTAAACTGTTGAGATTCCCTTTGAGGAGCCTTAGGATGGACCAAAACATGCTTCAGTTTTTGTTTTTTCTTAGAAGGCAGAACAGCCCTAACAAGAGGTTCCAACCCCTGGTGAGATTTGATAAGAGAACCCAGAACTTCCTTCACAACCAGTATCTGTAGAATCCCTCAAGGACCCTCCAAGATAATAAACAGTGGTTCCCCATCGATGTTTGGTGCAGACAGCTGCAAAGCCTCAAGAGGATGTATGAAAAGACTGATCCATGCCGACCTCCGACAGGGTTGTGGAAGAGGACTCCCAACATAGATGCCCAATGACCTATAGAGCTATTATCTGCTTCTAGAGGAACATCTGATGGAGGCTAAACAGCTAAAGAATCTGGCTGAAACTTCTTGGCCTACTTCTTACCTAGAGGAAGTATCTCAGGGTTAAAGGATTCTTCCATGTTACATTGGTAGAGTTGCCACCTCTTGTGATGTTGAAAACTGGACCAAAGCCACCACCCCTGCTCTGCCCATAACCCCACCAAAGCCCATCCCATCTCTGCCCACAACCACACCCATTTTATGACTTAAACAAATACGTCATTAGGCGGAATGTGCCTATTAGTCCATTGTCACATGCCTAATCTACGTAATGTGTTTTTTTTTTTTCTTTGTTGTGGAGTATCTCAGACTCCACCACATTGCTTTAGTGATGATTTTTAGTTATTTTTTTTAAAGGACAGAGGTTGCTTTTTAACAAACTGCAGCATTCTGACCATGATTCTACATAGAATATTGGAGTTTGCACAGTACTTTACAGACTACCAGAGAATCATTCTGATCTCCGGATAGCCCAGAAAAATACTGGATAGGTGGAAAGCCTATACCTTGGGCTAAATGTTTAAGCCATTGGTTTTCAAGATAAATGGCTAGGGAAGACAATGGCATTTGACTGTTTTAGGCACATATGCCTTACAGATACTACAAGAGGTATGGTTGTGGGAAACACCCAAATAAAAAAGGCACTGTTCGTGATGATCCTTATGGAGAATCTGCTTGCCACACTGATATTTTCCCTTCTTGAATGACACAAACTCTAGTTAGCAACATAAAATACAAGACCAAGAAAAAAAAAAAACAACCCCAACAGGCTCTTATCTGGTGGTGTTAAATATTCAGTACAGTAACAAGGCATTCAGACCAACTTTCAAAAAATAGTGTTCAAACAGGCACTAAAGAAGTTCTGAGTAGGTGCGTCCATATGCCCTTTTTATGCCCTGTGTTCTTTGTGGGGCGCATAGATGTGACATACAGTGCATGCAAGATCTTTAGGCTTTTGCATACTGGCTGAGTGTCAGGCTGCCGTGGGCTGGAGATCCCGTCTATGTGGAATACTGCAACAATGATGTAAAGACATCTATGTCTCAAACAAATAACTTGAAGATCATCAGATACCTGTGGAAAAACAGAAGACCCGAGGAATATCCCCCAAAAATTTACTGACCTTGCAGGAATGCTCTTTACTTGGACCACACAAGAAAAATATTTAGGTATACTTCATCTCTCATACTGAATCCCAAGTTAACAAAATGTTAGCTTAAAATGTTCAACAAAATATTTGATTACTAGTTAAGCTAGGTATGTCACAGACATAAAAGTATTGCTTGCTAGTATTATGACCTCCCATATATAGCACTTCACTTTGCTCAGTATAATGGACTAATTCAAACATCAGAAAACAAGATTCTTAGGTTTATTAACTCAGCTAGCAATAGAGAATACCATTGCATTACAATGAATAAAAATAGGGGACTTGCTGTAACAGCTAGACATCATGGCTCCCCAACACACTTGCATATAAAATTCTACAGGTAAGATACTGCTCTCATCCCAAATTAATGGAGCATCAGATATCAGAGGTGGATAGTGTCTGCCATTCATACTAACATCCTGTGAAAAATCATTTTCAAAAACTGTACAAGTAAACTAGAATAATAATCCTGAAAAGATAAGGAAAAACTGAACAGGTACAAAAGTTCAAGAAATCCCTCGAGGTCCACCTCATGAATGTTAAAAAAATGTGATTGCTTTAGAGATTCAGGCTAACTATTCTACTCAATTATCCAACCAAACAACCTCTTTCTGTAATGATTTACACTCACATCTTAAGTAATATGTATATGTGTAAATATATACCCTATGTATGTATGTTTGTGTGTATATACAGGAGTAGACTGGAATTGGGGAACTAAAAGTATTTTTAGTTAATAACCATTGATTGGACATATATAAATGAGATTATTGATACTACTAACACAGCACAGCCCAATTCCATGAGATTGTCAAATCATTTCTGTTTGAAAATACATGGCCTCATACTGCTTGACCATTGTGTATTTGTGTAAAACAGTACCAATATTACTTAAATTGTACTGAAGTAAAAAAAATATTACTTCTGCTGTTCCTTCTTGCACTTCTGTTGGTTGCCTTTGTTTCAGTCATTTTTGAAATGTACTGAAATGTTGTTCTTTTAGCTTTTCCCTGTTAGGGGTTGCCACAATGGAACTCCGGTCCGCTAATGACTGGCAGTAGATTTTTATGGTGCTGAGATGCCAGCTCGACGCCCGACCTTCAACGAAGGCACGCCCATTTATGTATGCCTTTCCAACACCACTCGACCACAGGGAGGACATGCAGACTCCACACAGATGGCGCTCCAGCCGAGAATCAAACGGGAGAACCTCTTGCTGTGAGGTGACAATGCTACCGCTGCACCACCGTGGCTTCGACTGTTAATAACACTGTACTGACTTGTACTTGAAAGTATGATAAGCTTGCTGAATAATTCAGCTTCTGAAAAAATATGTGGTTTCAGTGCACTGTTGTGCTGTAATTTTGTGATAGCTGTACAATAGCAGCATTACAAAATAGTAATCCTTGAATGCTGTTTTGCTGCATTACTGTGAACAGTTATATTTGCTGTATTATCTTTATATATTCATAGAGTTTTCTAGGCTAATGACCACTGGGACCTTTAGGAATCTAGTTTGCATCCCAAACATATCTTGCAAGTTTTATACCTTAGAGGTTATTTTAAGGGGTGTATGTAAGTTATTTTAAGGGATGTATGCAAGCTAGAGTATGAATTACAGGCTGTTCCTGTCCATTAGAGACAAGGTTCCTAGACCAGGGTGAATTTATGATTTCTCATCCACTAGTCCTGATTACAGTTGAACAAGGCTAGTGAAGAGCTCTGCTTCACATAAGAATGTTCCAGAGCAGGGAAATTCTCTGAGATATGTACCTGTCCCTCCAGTGTATCCTATTATGTCAATAGCAAAGTTTAAGTTCCTAGAGCAAGTTCTGAAACTGTTGGTTTTGCACTCATGCAAGAAGTCCATCAGAATGGGATCCATGGATGCCTTATATACCAGGTATAGATTGCCTGTCAACAGTCTGTAGGAAGGAGATTAAACAGACTGGGATTTGAAGTGATCTGCAAAGAATATGTTGTTAATGCCCTGCATTCTTTTTGTGAAGAACCTCTTTGGTCATTCCAGTTGCTGCATGTGCCTGGACAAGTACATAACAAAGCGGGGTTTGTACTCGGTGATGGGGTCTGATGAAGGCTGAATACAGAGGAAAGATGACCTTAGTCCTAGATGAAATGCCATTGCTTATAAGTTGAGCAACATAATGATTTCCTTACTACCTTAGACACATTTTGGTCGAAAGCCAGGTTACTACCTACATAGATCCCCAAATCCCTGACTATTAGGCCTACTCTTGAGTGTATTATTGGGTTGGTCTCCTAGGGTGGCTGACTTTACAAAGGGTACTATTATGCATTTCTTGGCACTGAGTTTTTAGCCATGACTTTGAGACCAGTTGTTCATCTGAGTTAGTCCTTCCTGTAGGATGTTAGTGACTATGGGGAATTCTGTAACTGCTCCTAGTTTGCAATCATCTGTAGACTTGGTCAGCCAGATGCCTTTGACAGTGGCCTTGACCTCTGAGAAATAAGTGCCAAAAAGGAGCAGACCCAGCACAGACACCTGAGGGACTCCTGTAGTGACCAGGCTGTTTGTGGTGATGGTAGTCTCCCATATCCTAACTTCCTGGGGTCTATCTCAGAGCCAGATGGTTATCCAGTGCATAACAAGGGTTTATACCTAAATACATGAGTTTGTTTACAATGCCTAAGGGGAGTGTTGTATTAGATGCCTTAGGCAGGTCATGGTAGGTGGTATGGAGCACTTTTCCCTCATCCATTGCTTTGGTGACCTTTTCAGAGAAGTCCACCAGGTTGAGTAGGCATGATCCACCCTTGAAAAAGCCAAATTGGGTTGGATTCAGTGGCTGAAGATTTTCTATGTCATTATTTATTATTTCCATGATAATTCTTTCCATGGCTTTGTATGTGAGACTAGTCAGACCTTTGAGTTTCTAGTTGCCAGGCTCCAGGGTCCATTGATGGGCCACCCTTGTGCAGAGGGATGACTGATGCAGTCCTTCATTTTAATTGCATAAATCCTGTCTGGATGCTATGGTTGGTGACTCCAGTAGTCCTCACAGGTCATGTTTTGGTTTTCTTAGGAGGCATTGCGGGATATTATCGGGGTCCATCAATGTGGTATTCCTGGGCTTTTAGATTGTGTTGAAGATCTGCTCCCAAGAGATAGTTGGGGGTTTATGTTGGATGGTATTTCCTGAGCAGCAGCTAGGAGGGGCGGGGTTAAAATTGGATCTGAATTTGTTATCCAGCAGATTTACTACATCATCTGGCTCTATGAATGTGACTTCATTAATAAACAGTTCTTTACACTGTTGTATACGGCCTTTGAGGTTTTGGACATAGCTAAAGAAAGCCTTGTGATGTCCTTGGCCTGGGAGGCTAACCTTACTTCAGAATTGGCTTTGGTAGATTTGATCTGCCCTCTTAGTAGTCTTGTTTAGCTTGATGAGAGAGCTTTTATCCTGCTGGTTGTTGCACTTCCTCATTTTAGGTATCATTTTTTCCATTTTGTTGCACAACCTCTTTATGTTAGGATTCTATCATGGCGACTTTTTTGAGTTTGTTCTGGGCTTATTTCTGGTAGACAAATCTGTGTCTATGCATATATTAACAAGATTGTACAGTGTCTCTGAACAAATCTGCACAGACTGCTGTGCTCTATGGGTTTAGAGGGGCTTAGAATTTAATGATAGAAAGTTTGCTTTAGAATAGTTCTTAACTATTACAGTGTTTGCTAGGGTCACAAGACTGATTTTTTATTTTGAAGGGACAGCTTTATTGTCCTACCTTAATAGTGTTCTCCCATATTTGTAAGTATCAGGTCCAGTATTACTATACCACCAGTGGGTATATGGACTCTTTGATCCAGGGTGTTTGTGTTAACAAATTCCAGGCTTCTCTGAGCCTGCATGTTTGGGGTCATGTAGTATTCTCAGTTTATAGAGAGGTTGCTAAAGTTGCCCATGAATATGGTATTGGTTTGAATGGCCATTGTCTCCAGGAGGTCTAAGTAGATATAATTCTGATCTATGGCTTTTGTGGGTCATAGAAGATTACCTATAGCTTGTAAGGATATGATATGGGATCTTACATATAGTAATTTGAAATTATCCTGTTTGAGCAGCCTTGAGGTGTGTTTGCTTTTAATGTAGATTGAGATACCTTCACATTTAGTTCCTGCCTACACAGTAGCTATTCTATATTTGTGAAAGTCATTGTAGCCCTGTACTCACCGCCACTTTAAACGATGTCTTGGTAGCTGCACAGATATCTGAATTCTGCAAGGTGAGGAGAGCTTGGAGGGAATGGAGCTTCTTGTTTAAACTCCCAGCATTTAGCAGTAATACCTTTAGACTTCCGTGGGTTGATTTTGCTATGCTGGAAAGTTTGTCAAGTTTGGCATTGCCTAAAAAATACAGTATGTGGAGGGCAATAATTTAGCCAATATTTGAAAGCCTAAAGAAGACAGGTGTAGACTGTCCTTGGCAAAGCCATGTGATCTGTTGACCTTATGCTTCCATGTTTACAAATATTTTACCCTTAGAATGACACCAGAAGCTAAGTCACTTATTAAAGTCAATCATTTTCTGTTCATATTGTGAGATCATCCATGGTGAAGGTAGAATACTGCTCAATGCTAAGGTCTTACTAGTCTGGGACACACAGAGAGTTCCATAAAGTCTGTGTTCATATAGTCCATGGAGATACATCTCAGGTCATTTATACTCACACGGAGTATGGCTGAGTCATACTGGTACGTGTGGTCCAGTGACTTGAGTGCATGCATGACTTGGCAGATCGTGGCTGCTGTTCAGCAACTGACCATGATTTTCTCTGTGTTTAGCATGGTGAGTGGTGCATCAGTGTTTCTCAAAATTGAATCTCCTATGACTAGAGTATTGGGTAGTGTATTGGCTTGTCTTATGGGCTTTGTAGTTGCTCCACTGTGTGCAGACTATATGTGTAGCATTGATTATTGTTTCAGTAGTGTGTGTTTGGGTTTGCTGAGGATAATTGTTGCAGGTGGAATTTCTAGGTGGTCATTGGGATTTAAGAAGATTGCATTTAAGTGCTCAGCATATGTTTTGTGTGTGTGTGTCATAGCTCTCAACCTTCCATCTCCAAAATGATGAACACTCACCTTCATAATGTGGAACAAATGGGCAAAATGTGGAACACATACTAATGGCTTACTAACAACTTCAACAAGGAAGGTCATAGGATGGTTAAAATATGCTGGTTTTACTCATAAAGAAGATCCTTTAATGAATTAATGTGATTATTTTGTATTTACCATGGATTTCACTTAAATTCCTAACACTGAATTTGTGACACTCTTTCAATATGGAACTTTGAGGAACATGAACTTTTTAAGACCCCAAATGAGGTATGTTATTCGTAGTGAGGTACACTTGAGAGGTATGGTGTGTGTGTGTGTGTGTGTGTGTGTGTGTGTGTGTGTGTGTGTGTGTGTGTGTGTGTGTGTGTGTGTGTGTGTGTGTGTGTGTGTGTTACTGGCAACCTGATTTTTATTTAGAGTAAAGATATGCAAGAGATTTACATCCAGTGACATTGTTTAACTATAAATCTAGCTTACTTTCAGTTTCTCTAAGGATTAGTTAGTTATCAGTGAAATTGAGAAAATCGGTACATTGTCTTAAGAGGTCGATATCCTCCAGACTGGAAGCAGAGACATTTGGAAAGTGCATATCCATGATGTCAGGTCTTTTTTAGGTGAACTACATGGGTATGGTACAAGAGGGGTTAAATAGCAGGCTAGCCTGGGTGCTTTTGTGACTAGAAGCTAAGACAAGGCTATGTAAGGCTAAATTAATGAAGTGGTTCTCAGCACACAAATAATTTGCTCTTACATAAAAGATTTACTGGGTACAGTTTCAGAGGTAGTTTTATAGGTAACTTTTAATTTCTAAGTGTCTATGTATGTACAAGACACTGTTATCTTCCATTACATGATGAACAGCATCCCTCAAACATGCTGAAATTTAGAGAGTTAATGAAAACTGAAACATATTGTTGTGTTTATTGGTTAATGAAAACTGAGTAAACCAACTGATTAGCCCTCTGGCCATTAAGACAACCTCTCTTTAAAGGACAACAACAGTGTTCTGTTATTAAATGCTCAACTTCTGTCCTTTTCCTCCCTTTTTACAGTCCCTGCTATGAGTAAACAACAATACATCATTTAAAATATTTTAAATCAAATGTTTCTCTCCACTAGAACAGTACCTTACCATACTATGGTGGTTTCACTTCCAGAAAAATTTTATTCCAACCTGGAAAAGCTTGCTGCAGTCTCCAAGTCATTGATGTTGGGGTCAATTAATTCAGATAGTTTTCTGGCCAAATCTTTCCCCCAACTGACATCACCACGACCATCCTAAAAACCCACCCATGCTGTGATGTCACAGCTCCCTGGTCTTCCCCTTCCCATACTTGAAAGTAAAGGCTAGAACAAGAAAACAGTACATGAGTCAAGTCTCCTGCTGTGAGCTGTCAATTACAGCAAATAATAGCTCAAATTACCCTTAGCACTTTGACAGCTAGGAAAGTTAGGTGCGAAGGGAATGGGAGAAGAATCAAAGTAGTACAATTCAGGCTTCACAAAAGACTGCAATTTAGCCATTCTGAAATAAGCAGCAGTAAAAAGCACTTTGAAAGTCTGTTCTGTGGTGTTTGCACTGTTTATGTTTTACTTAGTCCTTGAACAGCATGAAATATTATTTAAAACTGACTGAAAGACAGCATGTACTCATGTAAAATCAGTGCGGTGACAGGAGCTTTAGGAAGAAAGTGGCCTGCATGATGTCATTTTTTACAGACAAGCACTGCATTGTGGGATACCTAGAGGCAGACTAAACAAACAGGATTACTTCAAGATGCTAAACCCCATGTGATCAGACTCAGAAATTACATATAAAAATATTTAAAAACCTATAAATAGTCCCAGAGTGGTGTTAAAATGTAGGAAACACCAAACCCTGATGAAGAAATAAACATGTTTTTTGTGTATGTGGGTGCGATTCTCCTTTGAGCTTTTATGTGTGATATCCAATGCAAACAGATCATGCTACACCATGCTGCTGCTATAATAGGCAAAAGTGAAAAGCTAACAAACTTAATCAAACAACTAGGTACAACAACTGTTTTATAAGGGAATTTTAAGGTGATTTCAAAGCAGTCAATCCAGTGACAAGATCAAAGAAAAGCAGAAGGACTTTATAGTGTTAAAATGCAGAAAAAATATAATGAATAATTTGGAAAAAAGCAGTACACTTATATAACTTGGAAAAGTGCAATATTTCAATTCAAAGTACTTGTGTTTGCCTGGATTTTAACAGATACAAGCAAAACCCTTAGAGAACATAAGCAAGGATGCCATGCATTCCTTGATAGGCATTGCTGAGCTCCGTGTAAAAGTGCCAAAAGTCACACAAACAGTCAAGTGAGACTAACCATCATTTTCTCACCATATTTTGAATAAAAAATATTGTTATGAAAACTGATAAGCGCAGTTCTGTTATTATATGAACTAATACATGCCATAGGTCAGTAATAAATCTGTGTGTGTCAACTGTCCTTGCCTACTTGGCATTCATTATGGCTGAAAAGGGCAGTTGGACTAGTTCATATACCTTGTTAACAAAGACTAAATAAATACATAAAATGCATAACTAAAGAATTAATTGATCATTTCTGGATTGGCTAAAATGCTGAATGAAATGCCATAGATATGACTTAACAGAACAGATGACTAGTAAAAAAAAACAAAGTACCCATGCAGCATAGAAATGCTGTATCAGATGAAAATATCATAGCTGTGGAATAGTTGAACAATGCAGTAAGAGAAAGGATAATACAGTCAAATTGTATATGTGGTGTAGAATTCCACTTAATGAAGTATGTCAGATTCAACTTCTACACAAGAACACAGCTGACTTGGACCATGCCTCAAGCTGCTTCTCTCAAAAACTTATCTAACATGGACCATGCCTTAAGCTGCTTCTCACAAGAACTGACATGACAAGGTCTATGCCCCAGTAAGCAAACATTTTGCATTGACTATATAAAATCAAAAATGGTCATTTGTTTGAAACAAAATTAGTATTTATTGAAGGCTAAAGTCCCTGTACACACACACACACACACACACACACACACACACACACACACACACACACACACACATATAATGTGTGTGTGTGTATGGGGCCTGCTACCTCAGTACCTGCTGCTACTTATGGCAAGAGATCAGCTTTTTTACAAAAAGGCATGTACTTTTCTCCTTTCTTCAGCAGGTCTGTAGTTGGAAGTTACCATTTCAAATATACTGTACTTGACTGATTTGAGCACTTGTGATAAAAAAAAAAGTAAGTAAAGCTTTCTTTAACTAATGGCCACATTGTCACAAATAAGGGACAAACTACAGCATGTGTTTGAACATAACAACACATACAGATAGGAGTCATATCCATGCCTTCCTTTACAGTTATGTTTTTTTGCCTTAAAAGTGGTATTTTCAGAGATCATGGAAAAGATGGACAGAATATTGTTCTGTAACTAATTTTCGCTATTTTGAGAACTCACTATGCTGTAGTTGTGCAGAGGTAAAGCTGTATAACCTGTCATCTCTAGGAAATTAAATGTATTCTTTCACAATACCTAAAGCAAACAGCTCTTGTTCTGAGACTGCTATACTGCACTGGTGAACAGAATCATAATCGTTTAAGCTTCTGGAGATTTTGCCTTGTGACCTTTTAGAGAAAACCTAAAATGCTTTTCCTTCATCAAACCACAGGTTTGCTGAACTAGTTGCTTGGTCAGACCTGAGCAACAAGCTTCAAACTAGGTAAAGTTTGTGATGAAACTTGAGTTTGTACTACAGTATTAATTACAACTTATTACATCTTATCATGTAACAACTAGTAATACCACACAATGGTACATTGTATATTAATTGCAGAAAACACTTGTATTGTAGAGTCTTATGGACATTTATTTATTGTCATTTAATTACCAGGTAAATCCAACAGGGTAGGAGTCCATTTTCAGAGGAAGTCTGGAGAGAAAAGCTCCAAAGTATTACAAAACATTTTAAGAAAAATACTTTTACAGCTCACTGTAAAACCCAGCAGTCCTGGGTCAATAAGCTACTAGTCAGCCTGGGTCCAGTTGCCTAGTTTGGCTTTCCTGGGATAACTCTATTGAGTGAAAGCTGAATGTAAAACCAGTCATCCTGCTGAATATGAGCCAAGAATTGCTACACTTAATGTAGGCTCACTGAACTGACAGGCTGCAGCTTCAAAGTGGATGCATTATGTTAAGGAGGAGGTTGGACATCCTTTGTTTTCTGGAAACAAGATGTAAGGGCAGTGTATCAAAGTCAATTGGCTTGGGGACCGTAAATGGTGTGGGAATTTGTGGTGAGGAAGAAGGTTCAGAAGACAGTTTGTCATCAGAATTAGTCACAGAGTCATGACAATCAGACTCCAGCATAGTGCTAGGTTAGTATTCATAAGCTTGGCCTTATCCTTACAGCCGGTTTGTGAAAGTGAGGAAAAGAGTGAATTCAGACAGCAGTTGCAGGACCTGCTAGATAAAGCACAACAGGGATTGGTGTTAATACTGGGTGACTTGAAAGCACATATCAAAACAGACAGAACAGGGTATGAGGACTGCCTGGGTCCACATAGGTGAGGCAACAGGAATAAAAGAGAGGCCATTCTAGACTTGTGTCTGTTAAAAGGTTTGATGGTTCAGAAAGAGAGACAGTCTCACATATAAGACTGTCCAACATGCAACTCCGGTAGACTTCCTTCTAGTAAGGAAAGGATAGTGGGGTAGAATCAGTGATTGCAAAGTCATCCCCAGTGAAGCAGTCAGCCCACAGCATAAACCACTGGTTGCCACAATCCGCTGCAAGCAGTAGTGAGAGAAGACTCTAAGGTCAACAGAAAACATGCTGAAGATCTGGACCTTGACTGGAGAGAGAGTACAACAGTTCAAGGAATTACACAGGGTGCTAGCACCTCAAGAAGAGCATTAAATAGGTGTAGTTGATGAAGAATGGCAGCGCTTCAAAACAGCATGTGTGAGGACTATGTAACAGATATGTGGCCAAGCCAGGTATGGAAATAAAGTACATAAGGAAAGCTGGTAGTGGAATGCAGAAGTTCAGGAAGTCATCAATTGAAAGAATGAGTCCAGGAAAAAGTAAGAGATAGAAAATACGGACCAGGCTAAGAAGGAATACCAGTTGGATAACAAAGAGGCTAAGAGAGCAGTTGCAATAGCACAGAACTAGGCATCAGAGACACACTGCCAACTTCTGGAAAGGGACTCCGGTAGGTGACACAAAGAAACCCCATCAGGTTGCAAGGCAAAGATGGAAAAATAAAGGTAAGACACCCATCACGAGATGCCAGTAGCAACCTGTTCACCAGTCCACAGGACACCAAAGGCAGATGGAAGGAGTACTTCCAGCAGCCATGTAATGAAGAAAACCTCACAGCAGCTGTACTGCTCCAGACATAGCCTATGATAAGAGAAGAGGAGGAGACCACCATGGAAGAAGTAAAAACAGCAACAGCACTAAGGAAAATGAGGTCAGGGAATGCTGCAGGTTCAGATGAGGTCATGGCAGATATGATAAACATGCTGGGTGAGTTAGGGGAGAAATGGCTCCTGAGGCTGCTTATAAGCAGTGTGGCGAGAAAGGTGTATCCCAGATGACTGGAAAATAAGCATACTAGTGTCAGTGTTCAGGAAGAAAACAAAGGGGTCCTTCACAACCATGGGCAGTACAGAGGTATCAAATTCTTGTCGCATCACATGAAAGTTCTGAAGATGATTACTGATAAATGAATAAACAGAGTAATAAAAAGATAGGAGATGAGCAGTTCAGATTCAGATCAGGATGCAGCACTGCTGACCTGAAGTTTGCAGTGAGAAAGTTGAGAAGTAGCTAAAGAAGAGGGAGTCCAACTGGCCATTCCTAGACTTGGAGAAAGCATATGACAATGTCCCAGTCCTGCTGTGGTTCAGAGTCCCAAAAATATTGGCAAAATCAGTGTAAGCTATCTACAAGGACCCAATGACTAAAGTATGAACAGTGTTTGGGCTCACAGAGGGGTTCCCAGTGGGAGTGGGTGTGCACCACAGTTCACCTCTGAGAACACTGTTATTCATACTGGTGATAGACTACATTGCCAAACAGGTCAAATGGGACCAATCAACAAAGTTGTTGTATGCAGATGATGTGGCATTACAGGCAGATTCTGAGCAAGAACTTCAGCAAAGGATAGGGGAACAGAATGCCAAACTGAAGGCACATGGGATGAAAACTGAGTGCAGATAAAGCAATTGTAATGGCAGCAAATGATGGAGTTCAGAAGTTGTTCAGAATTGGGATCAAAGGGAAAATAGCAGAACAGTTTAACAGCTTCAAGTACTTGGAAGGGGTGCTTGTCAGGAAATGAAGTCTGAATGAGGAGGTCAAAGCTAGAATCAGAGGGGCTGCAGCCAACTGGCACAGAGTGTCTGATTTAGCATATGGCAGAAGAATGCCAAAGAAGCTGAAAAGTAAGGTGTACAAAACAGTGGTGTGACCAGTACTACTGTATGGTATAGAAACCTGGGCAGTGTAGGCAGATCAGCTGAGGAAGTTAAAGGTAATGGAGATGAAGTGGCTGAGATGAGTAATAGGGTGTACAGAGTGGGACATATGAAGAAATGAGGATATAAGAGTAACAGTCAATTGCAGAAAAGGTCAGTGGGAACAGATTAGGGTGGTTTGGGCACATGTGCAAAAAGACAGTCTGCTGAAGAAGATTTGGGATAGTGAGGAAGAATGCAACAGAAAGCAAGGGCATCCAGCAAAGATGTGGATGGATTGTGCATAAGATGACCTGTGACAGTGAGGCATGAGTATTGAAGAAGACAGGAGAGTTTCATTGAATAGAGAAAGATGGCAACAGTTGACACGACACCCTAACCCCATGTAGAAAATAGGAAAAAGGGGATTGATGATGTTGATGATGAATTTTACAGTCTTTAAAAATAATATAAAAAACAAATACAGTTTAAATAATTATACCAAATTAGACATAATATGGAGACTTCCAAGATGGCTGCACATTGAATAACCACTTAATTCTAGCTCTTCCAGTGGGAAATAGAAACTTAGGAGAGAAAGCCAGTGGATGTATACTTCTGGGTAAATTTCAGTAATTGGTTAGTAAGTGCACTGCCTGGATGCCAGGAAAAAAGAAATACAAAGGACCGGAAGGAAAATCAGCTACAAAAGTTGAAGAAAAACGCTGACTAGTAAAAGTACTGCAGCTGTTCAGCAAAATGCAGTGCAGGCTCCAGATGTGACTTCTAGTAACCTTGAGGAAGGTATAAGACAACTGCACACAGACCTGATTAAAATAAATGAAACACTGATGGAGTATATTAACTCAAATAACAAAAGGCTGGAAAAAATGGAAGAAGCTTTAAACAGATATGCAGATGAAGTGATACAATTGCAAAAAATCAGAGGTCAAAATAAAGTAAAGGCTGGATGAATATGAGACTTCACAAAACCCAATATCCACTGGCTGTTGGATTTTGTGTGGTTTTCTGTATTAAGTTTGTGTTTCTACTATGAATATGAGACTTCGCAAGAAGAGATGCTTCAAAAACTAATAGAATTAGAAGACCAATCACATAAGGAAATCCTGAGAGCTTCTGCTGTACCAGAGAAGCTGGAAGGAACAGATTGTATTAATTTTATGAAAGTACAAATAAGTAACTAAACTGGTATCCCACAGCAAGAGTTGATAATTGAAAGGGCACATCATGTGTATGCTCCAAACCTGGCTATACAAAAACAGCCTAGACCTTTAATACTAAAGATGCAATCATACCAGCAGAAGGTGTTGATTCTGACAAAACGGTGGCAGAAGGATCCAAATACTGAAACTGGGAGACAGCAGAGTGTTTTTGACAATGATTACTCATTCTACACCAGGTAAAAGAGGAGTACATTTATTCCACTATTCTGGGAAAGTCGAGAAGCAGGCAAGAGTTTCAAATTGCTTTATCCAGCTATCTTCAAAATAGTCTACCCCAGAGGGACAAAATCATGTTTGGAAGAAGTACACGCTAAGGAGGAAATACAAACGTTTGTCCAACAAAAAGTGAGCGGTGAAACAGAAGGCGATTCTGTTTCTTGTTCTGGTAATAAAGACCACAGAGAGATTGTGCCAGTAAAACCTTTTCCAATGTTTCAATGGAAAGTGTTTGAGAGAAGGAAAAAAGCACGAGAGTTGACTAGAAGAATCAAGAGTACATTGGAAACAAAGCAGAGATGGGACTTGGGAGATGGAGATGAACATGAATAAAACCAGTAACTTAGAAATTGACAAATATGGGATTACAAAGCAATAATTACATTTGTGAAAAAAAAATCTGCTTTTACTGTATTCGTGTTTCTTCCTACTTTATTTTGCTTTTGTGTCATCTTAAAAGTACTCAATTGTATTTATTACTGCTTGGTGTAACTCATTCTAAGCCTTTTAGTTTAAGCACTTGGGCTTCAGACCAGTTGTTTTACATTAAGAAGGTTTGTGGTCTGCACTGTAGTGGCAGAACAGGTAGCTTACATCCTTCTAAGTTGGGAACTGCTGATTGAGGGCTCAGTGTCTGTTATTCTAAAAGTGTATTCATTCTGGTTTAAGCACTTGGGCTTCAGGCCAGTTATTTTACATTAATAGGGATCGTAGTCTGCATTCTTGTGGGAGGAGAGGCTGGACTCTCCCTTTCTGAACTGGGAATTTCTGGTTAAAGGCTTATAGTGCCAGCATATTTGAACTGCTTCTTACTGAAATTGGTACACCTTGTTTGCTGTAGCATAGACTAGATCCAGGCCTGCTGAATCTAGCTTTGTTTGTATAACTTGAGCACTAATCCAGGCATTCTTTAATGTATTCAATTGTATTTATTACGTGGCCTGCACTGTGGTGGCAGGACAGGTGCCGGAACTGCTGATTGAGGGCTCAGTGTCTGTTATTCTAAAGGTGTATTAGTTCTGGTTTAAGCAGTTGGGTTTCAGGCCAGTTATTTTACATTAAGAAGGTTCGTGGTCTGCACTCTTGTGGGAGGAGAGGCTGGACTCTGCCCTTCTGAGCTGGGAATTTCTGGTTAAAGGCTTATAGTGCCTGCATATTTGAACTGTTTCTTACTGAAATTGGTACACCTTGTTTGTTGTAGCATAGACTAGATCCAGGCCTGCTGAATCTAGCTTTGTTTGTATGCTTGTTTGTTTGCTTATTTCCCTGAAACGCTAATTCCACCTAAAATGCGGCTTTTCAGTGCTTCTGTGGATCCCTAGTGATATCTGCATTGCTTACTGTACTTATTTCCTTGTTTCACTTGAAGAAAGTTACTGTTTGTCGTTTTTGCATTTAAGTTACCTGTAACACATTGCATTTAAGTTACCTGGCACTTGCTCACTAAGTCAACACTAAAAAATTAAAAGCACTACACCCTCACAAACTCCCCTTGAGTACCTTGTTCCCCATTGGCCCTTTTTTTCAATTATAAAGGAATTCCCAATACTATTCTAGCATGTCCAGAGGTCAGTTGTCAATCTCCTCTCCGGTCCAGCTGGTGAATCTGGGAATCTTGAGGCAATGTTACAACTGCCTCATGTACACAGACAACCCTCTCCTCCTCCTAACAAATTCCAACACATGAGAGATGCAACCATATAGCCAAACTGGAGGCTAAGCTCTCTCAACTCAGTACTGGCGTAACCAGTCAGGAGGAGAAGGAAACCACGCTCACTACAATTCCAGTCTCATATAGACCTACCACGACAGCAAACCAAACACATAAACACACAAAAACATACTCGGAAGCTCTAAATAAAAATCTGCCTAAGCAGCAGAGACCTCCAAAGCAAACACCCAAGTAACCACTACCCCAAAACAAAACACGTGCAACACATAGCTCACAAAGCCAGTATGCCGAACAGTCACAGCCCTTAAGGCTAAACAACACACCTGATACACTTTTAATAGGTGACTCTATCGTCAGGCACACTGACGTCCCGCTCACCAGGCTGAACAAGGAGAAGGTCATGGTGAGCTGCCTGTCGGGCGCTAGGATCCACCACATAACACAAGCACTCAGGTCACTCCAAGGCAAGTACAAATATGACTCAGTCATTGTCCATGCTGGTGTGACTGACCTGAGATGTACCTCCCTGGACTACATGAAAAGAGACATAGAGGAGCTCTCTGAGCATGTAGCCCAGGCCGGTATGACCATGAGTAGCATCTTATCCTCACCACGAATGATGACACAATATGAAGACAAGATGATCAGTTTCAAAAATTGGCTTAAGTATTGGTGTCATTCAAAGGGGATCCAATGCCTGTCAGCTTGGGATGACATGCTCGACAAGCCACAATGCTTCGCTAGGGACGGCTTGCACCTGTCACCCCTGGGCTTTCGGATATTGGCAAAGGCTCTTGCTACCCCCATAGTGCCTTTTTTAGGCAAGGCTCAAAAGGCAAACCCACCTCCATAGGTATCACAAGGGATAAGAAACTAAGAGTAATGCTACTCAACGCCAGAAGTCTAAACCTCAAGATGCATGTACTCGAAACAATCCTTAGCATGGAGAACATCGATATCTGTGCAGTAAGAGAAACCTGGTTCAAGGCTCCCGAGAGCACCCCAGCACTACCAGGTTATACCTCATGCCATGCTTTTCGGCCCCAAAACTTGGACCGAACCACAAAAGGAGGGGAGAGTATCAATATTCGTCAAAGATACCCACACCTCCAGGTTGGTGGCACAGCACGAAGCATCAGAGACTATCCATGTGCAACCTACAGTGGGTAAAACTGCCTTCCAGTTTATAGCCTGCTACAGACCACCCTCCCAAACCCAGGAACCCCACTCGGTCTTCCTGAGAACACTGGAAAATATGAAGGTCTCTCCAAACACCATTATATTGGGTGACTTCAACTACCCAAACATAGACTGGGAGCATTACTCTAGCTCCAACACCCTAGCCCAAAGGTTCCTAGAATTTATAAACTCAAATGCTATGGAACAACTTGTTACCACTCCCACAAGAGGGGAAAACATACTGGACCTGATCATCACCAACATGGGGACTCTATGCTCCAGACCAGAAGTGTATCCCTCACTGGTAAGATCAGACCATAAACTAATCTCACTGGATATTCACATCCCAGCCCACCCCCTGCCCAGAAAACCACAGTGAAAAACTTCTCTAAAGCAAATTTCACACTCCTCAGAACTGAGGTGGAATCCTTCAAAGCCCCCGGGCCTGTGGAAAATACGGTTCAGACCGCAGAATCCTTTATAAACGCATTCTATGAACACCTTCAGGAATGCATGGATCATGCAATCCCAAATAAAACCAAGACCTAATCCTCCAAAGGCAGACGTCCTGTCTGGTGGACCCCAGCCATAAACAAACTATACAATAGAAGGAGGAAGCTAGTACATGATAGAGCAAAATCCCAAAAAGGGAAGGCATCTCTGATCAGTATTAGCAAAAAACTACGGGCACTCATAAAATCGTCTAAGGCCAGCTTCGAGAGAAAAATTGCACAGGACACTAAGGATAATCACAAGGCTTTCTTTAGTTATGTTAGGAACCTGGGTAGAAATTCCCAGATATGCTCAGAATTAGTCCAAAAATGACAAAAAATACACCGAACCCACAGACATTGCCAACATCCTAGCTGACAGGTTCAGTGCAACCCCCCCCCCCACCAAAAGGGCAAATATCTATCCCAGCAGAGTGCTGCCCCCGACATCTCAGATGCTCAGGTAAGAGCCGCCCTCTCCAAAGCAAAAAACACAGCATCAGTGGGACCAGACGGTGTCCCGGGCTGCGTCCTGCATGAACTCCAAGAAGAGCTAAACCCAAACATAAAACTACTGTTCAATCTCAGCCTTACTACAGGATATGTACCCAAAGAGTGGCGTACAGCAACAGTGGTCCCTCTTCACAAAGGTGGTGCCTCAATGGATCCTGGAAACTATCACCCCATAAGCCTGACTAGCTTGGTCTGCAAAGCTATGGAAGGGATCATCATGGACCTCAAAAATAAAGATATTGGGGACCTACAGACACTGGATCCTACCCAGTTTGGCTTTGTTAAGGGCAGATCCTGCCTGTTAAACCTGGTCGATTTCTTTGAAACAGTCACCAAGGCCATTGACGAGGGGAAGGTGGTCCACACAGCCTACCTGGACCTCGTAAAAGCCTTTGATACAATACCCCACTCGGGCATTATAGATAAGCTCACCAGCTTAAATATAAACCCCTGTGTCACTAGATGGGTTGCAAACTGGCTCAGGGACAGAACCCACATGGTTAGAATTGCTGGAGCCATGTCAGACTCCAAACCAGTTACAAGTGGCGTCCCACAAGGCTCAGTCCTGGGACCTCTCTTGTTCAGTATATATTTCTCGGAGGTACAGGCCAACATGGAAGGACTGTGGCTGACCAAGTTCGCAGATGACTGCAAACTGGGCGCCATAATCGACTCTCCAGCCGACACAAGCATCCTCCAAAAGGGCCTCATAGAAACAGACAACTGGTGCCAGAGCCATGGCCTCAAGCTAAACGCCAAAAAGTGTATAGTCATCCCCTTTAGCAAAAACAAAGTGCCCACAAATTACCACATAGGTGGTAATCCATTAAGTACAGAAGAAGTAATTAGGGACCTGGGGACCCAAGTTGATAGCAATCTCTCATTTGACAACCACTTGGCCAAAGCGGTTAGAAAAACATTTTATATAGCCCACCTAATCATGAAGGGATTCACATCTAGATCAGGGGAGGTCATTGTGCCTCTTTATTCCTCCCTCATCAGGCCCCTAATTGAGTACAATGCCCCTTTTGGGATGTACCTTACCAGACACCTGCAGCAACTGGAAAGACCCCAAAAGTACCTCACCAAGAGGATCAAAGGGATCAAACAGATGCCATATGCTGCCCGGTTAAAGAAACTCCAGCTCTACTCAGTGGCATACCGCCTGCTCAGAGGCGATCTGTGCCTGCGTATAAAGCCATGTCCAACCCGGAATTAATGGACATGCTGCACCTCAGAAAATCCAAATCCCATCGAGCTACATGCTCGAGACTTGAACCTCAGCACTGAAATAAATAGGACATGCTGGAGGGACAGATTCATAACCCAGAGGCTCCCTTCACTCTGGAATAAAATCCCAGTCCAGGTTAGGCAGAGTCCCTCATTGACTCTCTTCAAGAGGAATCTTGATGAGTGGATGGGAGATTGTAGGTTTACCCTGGGTATCACTTCTGTGTCACTGTTAGACAGAGGCCCAGTATACTAACCTCGAAAAAGGACATAGCAAAATTAATTTAAAATGGGTGGCGAAAGCCAAACACACTCTGGCTACGCTTATAAATGCCGTAGGGCAAATAGCCTAGTATGAACCTATGACAGAACAAGAAAATCTGGAAATATTGGACTTTTTTGGACTTTGTTGAATGTGTACTGGGCTCTAAAGAATATGCCCATATGCCCTACTTTATGTCATTAATGTCTGGAAAAAATGCTTAGGCAAGAGGAAGAGGATGGAGAAAGTTAACTGTAAGTAAAGCAATTTGTCTTCTTAATGGTACTATTTTTATAGTACATGATTTTCTTTGCATGCTATAAAGTAACGTTTTCATAGGTTTTTCTAAGTGTAATGGGGATACGAATGTAAACAGTCCAGATACAGATTTCCTGCATCCAGGACTGTTTATAAGCTTCTGAGCAGTTCCAAAGTCTGCTCTTCAATTTTTCCCGTAGATCTACTAGTTCTCTCCTCTCTTCTCCTGCACTTTTACTAGCTTATTAGCCTAGCACTTTACCAGACTTCTTGTAGTAATTATTGTAGCACACAAAAGTGCTACCAGCACTAAACGTTCTACAAGGAAGGGACTCCAATACTTATTATTAATCCCCACCACCCATCCAGGCATGTCTAAAGATCAGTTCCCTGTGCATTCTCCTATTAACCTGGTGAACTTGGGCATCCTGAGGCAATGTAGCAACTGCTTCATGTACACTGACAACCCTCTCCTCTTACCTCCCAACACTCAGACTTGCGAGAGATGCACTTGTATATCCAAATTGGAAGCCATGCACTCTCCAGCCAAGACCAGAATAGCTGGTCAAGAGGAGAAGGTCAACACTTACACTACACCACATGGAACACTTAGCCCTCCAGAACACACACCAGCACTGCCTTCACATAAAAACACAAACCGCACACCCACCTCTGTGGAGGATCTAATCTTCCCAAACAGCAGAGACCTCCAAGGCAGAAACCCACTCAACCACTACAAAATAACACTAATGATGAGACACATAACTCTGCTAAACAGCCTGCAACTCAACCAAAGCCCCTAAGGCAAAACAGCATGCCCAACACACTAGTCATAGGTGACTCGATAGTGAGGCACACTGATGTCCCACTCACTAGGTTGACTAAGGAGAAAGTAACAGTCAGCTGCCTGTCAGGCGCCAGGATCCAACACATAATGCATGTATTCAGGTCCCTCAACAGGTACAAATATGACTCTGTCATTGTATATGTGGGTGTGAAAGACCGGAGACATACCTCCCTGTACTACATGGAAAGAGAAATGGAGGCGTTGTCGGATTATGTAGCCCAGGCGGCTATGACCCTAGCCCTGAGCAGCATCCTACCATCACCCAGAATGATACCACAGTATAAGCAGAAAATGATTGATTTCAACAATTGGCTAAGTTTCTGGTGTCATTCTAAGGGGATCCAGTATCTGTCTGCCTGGGATGACATGATTGACTGACCTCGATGCTTTGCCAGAGATGGCCTGCATCTGTCACCCCTGGGATTCCGGATACTGGCCAAGGCTGTTGCCACCCCTATAGTGCCTTTTTTAGGCAATGTTCCAAAGACCAAATTACCACTGTAACAACTACAAACAAATGCAATCAGAGGGTCATGTTGCTCAATGCTAGAAGTTTAAATCTCAAAATGCACTCGCTCGAAGTACTCCTTAAAATGGAGAACATCGACATTTGTTCCATAACAGAGACCTGGTTCAAGGCAGCAGAAAGCACCCCTGCACTACCAGGTTATAACTCATTACACACCTGTCGGCCCCAGAACTTGGACCAAAGTTCCAAAGGCAATGGTGTTTCTATATTCATAAAGGATGCGCACACCTCCAGACTAGTAGCCCAACATAACGCATCTGAGATACTTAGGTGTAGCTAACATTGGGTAAGACAGCAATTCAGGTTGTAGCCTGCTATACACCCAGCCATTTCCGAAGACTCGCACTCCACGTTCCTAAGCACCCTGGAGAATATTAGGGTCCAACCTAACACTCTCATACCGGGCGACTTCAGCTATCCCCTCCATTAATTGGAAAAACTACTTATGTACCAATACACTTGCCAAAAGTTTCCTGGAATTCACTAATTCCAGTGCCCTGGACCAGCTCATTCATACCCCCACTAGAGGTAGCAACAACCTTGACTTGGGCAACTATTGCTCTACACCAGTAGTCAACTCCTCCGTGGTTAGACCACAAACTAATCACCTTGGAAATCCACATCCCTCCACCCCCCCCCCCCACCGTGGGTCTATATTAGAACATTGAAGTTTCACAACTTCGAATGTTCTAATATCGACCCCTGTTCAGCGAACGCTGGAAACATCGAACATGCAGAACAGCAAATTTTTCCTTTTTCCGAAACACATCCACACAACACAAGCACTCCAAACAAACAGCATTCCACACACATACACCTAAAATCTTACATCTAACACTACACTAAACTGTACATACACCACTATCTATCCACTTACCTTAACCCTAAGGTCCGTCACTATCGCACACTCACCTCACCCACGCCCTAACCCTAACTCACCTACCCCACCCTAACCCTCACGTCCACACAAGCGTACACTTACCTGATCCGCACCCTAACTCACCTAACCCCCCCAACCCTCACGATAGAAATAGACAACTAAATTCTTTCCCTAGGAAAAAAATTGGTTTTCTGTAGCTTCGCTATTTTCAGCATTCTCTGAATAGGGATCGGTATTAAAACATTCGAAGTTCTGAAACTTCGTTGTTCTAATATAGACCCCCCCCCCTGCAAAGGTAACCACCATGAAAAACTTCTCCAAAGCTAACTTTGGGCTCCTAAAAATAGAGGTGGCTAACTTCACGGCACTCATGCAAATGGAGATCAGTTGCATGACTGCAGAATCATACACCAATGCACTGTACAAACACATACACAAATCCCGGGATCTCACCATACCCAACAGAACCAAGATGGTCTCCTCCAAAAAAAGGAAGCTAGTCTGGTGGTCCCTTGCCATAAACGAGCTCTACAGCAGGAGGAGGAAAGTGATGCAGAATAAGGTGAAGTCCCAAGACTTGGAAAACTCCCTTATCAGCCTCAACAAAATGTTGGGGATCCCTCATCAAATCCTCTAAAGCTAGCTATGAAAAGAGAATTGCAGCAGATACTAAAGACAACCACAAGGCCTTCTATATTTATGTACAGAATCTCCATGGCAATACCCAGATTTGCTCTGAACTACTGCACAATGGTACCTCCTATACTGAGCCAACAGATATTGCCAATATGCTTGTCGACAGATTCAATGCCAACTTTAGCCCTCTTCCCCCCAAGGGACCAGTCACAATACCAGTAGATTGCCTGGCACCCAGTATTACTGCTGGTGCACAGGTTAAAGCAGCACTGTCCAAGGCCAAGAATACAGCTTCTGTGGGACCTGACAATATCTTTGGCTGTGTTCTACATGAACTACAGAGTGAACTGGCACCTCACCTGTGTGCCCTGTTCAATCACAGCCTCAGCTCAGGCTTTGTCACTACCAAATGGCGCACTGCTACAGTCATCCCTCTCCACAAAGGAGGAGCGATGCGACTACAGACCCTGGAAACTATCCCCATTAGCCTGATGAGTCTGATATGCAAAGCTATGGAATGCATCATCATGGACCTAATAAACAAGGATAAAGGGAATCTCCAAACTCTGGATCCCACACAGTTTGGTTTTATGAAGGGTAGTGAATGCCTGCTCAACTTGGTCAACTTCTTTGAGTCAGTCACCAGAGCTGTGGATGAAGGCAAGTTGGTTCATACAGCCTACCTTGATCTGGCCAAGGCCTTTGATACCATTCCCCACTCAGCATAGAAAAACTCACTAAGCTAGGCATCAACCCCTGTATCACTAGGTGGGTTTCAAACTGGCTCACAGGTAGAACCTACAGTGTGAAAGTAGCTGTCTCCAAGTCAGACTACCGACCAGTCACAAGTGGAGTCCCACAGGGTTCAGTCCTGGGTCCTATCCTGTTTGGTATCTACTTCTCTGAAGTTCAGGCCAACATGAAGTGACTCTGGCTGACAAAGTTTGCAGACAATTGCAAGTCAGGAGCTATTATTAACTCCCCAAGGGATGTTGACAGCTTACAGAAAGGCCTCACTGAGACCGATGACTGGTGTCAAAACCATGGCCTTAAGATCAATGCCAAAAATGTGCCATCATTCCTTTGAGAAAAGCCCAGTTCCCATGAATTACCACATCAATGGTAGTCCACTGAACACAGAAGGTGTTATAAGAGATCGAGAACACAGGTTGACAGCAACCTCTTCTTTGACCGCCACATTGCCACTGTGGTCAGAAAGTCCTATGTGGCACATCTCATTACTAAGGGTTTTGCATCCAGGAAGAAAGAGGCAATCGTTTCCCTCTACTCTTCCCTCATTAGGCCAATCATTGAGTACAGTGCCCCATTTGGCATGTACCTCACTAAACACCTGCAACAACTGGAGAGGCCACAAAAGTACCTCAGAGGATCCTAGGCCTTAAATATTTGCCCTATATGGACAGACTCCAACTTTTCTCTGTCTCATATTGCCTACTTAGAGGCAATGTCTGCTTGACTTACAAAGCCATGTCTGACCCAGCTCTGTTATCAGTGCTACATCTAAAGAAATCCCAATCCCTCCACACCACAAGCTCCAGAGACTTCAGCCTCATTACCACAGTCAACAGAACATGCTGGAGGGACAGGTTCATAACCCAGAGACTATCCATGCTATGGAATAGACTTTGCATACATGTCAAGCAGAGCACTTCACTGGCCCTCTTCAAGAGAAATCTTGATGAGTGGATGGGAAATAGAAAATTCACCACAGGGATCACTCCAGTGGCTTTACTCAACAGAGGCACTGGGAACTAAGGTCGGACACATGATGCCAGGGTAATTCTATGGGCTAGGCTTGTAAAAGCCCCAGGGCCATTAGCCTAGTACACACCTATGAACAGGTGCTTTTTTTCTTACTTTTCTTTTTGTTTTTCCCTTCTATCTTTCTCCTTGTTGACTTTTTAAAGAAATGTAAGCAAAGCAATGTAAAAAAATAGGCACTGCAATGTAAAAACAAAACAAAAAAAGAAAAATCTGGTTAAAAGAGCATGATAAAAGAAAAAATTAGTATACTTTTTCTCATTGATCCATATGGAAATGACTAAATTAATGTTCTTAGCTTTATATAGTAATAAGTTTTAAAGAGAAAGCAAATAAATGAAAAAGAATATTGAATATTTTAAAGCTTTTTCTAGTAAGTAAATGTATGCTTAGTAGCAATTCTGCAACTGGTCCTCATATCTCCAGGAGACAATCTGATAAAGAGGAATGTCTAGAAAATAATGTTCTCTTAAAGCATTCACATGTTTTCCTATCTGGGAGACCTATAACCAGACAAAACTTAGTAGAAACACAGGCTGCACCATGTGTCTTAGCATGGATAACCTTTCTTTTATTTTAGCTGAAGTCTATGAGTGTGGCTGTCAGTTTGAAACATTTGTTCCTGTTTGGAGGGTAAAAATTCAATATTTGAAGATGTACATAGTTGTGTGTGTTGTCATTAAGTTAATAGGTTTTAGGGGGTATTGGGGTTGTGTTTTTTTTTCTTTGAGGGCTTTCAATAAAACAAAAAGATGTTATGTGATCCTATCTCGCCTACATTCTGAATGATGGGTTCGGAGCCGATCCCTCGGCTCCGACTCGGCATGCTTATGCCAAAGAGCGAAGTCTCTTATTGGCTGAGCTTACTATATCCCAGGATGCACCACTACCAGTCCCCCAGATCTCGTTTGCCGCTTCCCTGCGAAGACGTGGTCTCGAGCTGGCTGGGCTGAGTAGCTTTTATTAACTACTTTTCTGTCAGTTTTTTGCTGTTTTTTGGTCACAAAAGCTGTTTTAACGGCTATCGCTCCTTTGTGTACGTTTGGATTGTGAAAATTGTTGTGTGTGATTGGGTTGAGTTTGTTTCGGCCCCCCTTACATCCAGGGCCTTCCCGGTCAACCTTTGAAAACTTATCAGGGTCTCAAGTCTTTAGTAGTTTAGAGTTCCCTGTCATTTACAGCTAGTGTTTGTGTTAAACTATAACTGTAAGCTTAGATTTATCACAAGCGAATCTATATCTATATCTATATAGTTGTTTAATTTCCTGTCAAAAAGTTGTTTAACATCATGTCTCAAACCCCTAGGCCTTCGGGCTTTAAAAAATGTTCGAAATGTGGTTTTAAGATGTCTATTACTGATGATCATTTGCTCTGTGTATATTGTCTAGGGGCTAAGCACTTGCAGGAGTCATGCAGTGTATGTCACGCTTTTTCCTCAAGGGTCCTCCAGGAGAGGAAAAATAAATTGATTCTTAAGGGGTTAATTAAACCCTCTTTTGAAGAAGCCTTAGCATCCTCTCCGGCTCCGGCCAAAAAGAAAAGGGCTTCGGTTCCGACCAGTCCGTCGGATCCGACTGCCAAGAGACCTAGGCAGGCCTCTCCTTCGGCTCCAAAGACTTCGGGGCCGAGGTTGGAACGGTCTGCCTCGATGCCACCAGTATCGACTCCTCTGGCTTCGGAGCCGATGGCTAGGGCATCGAGAGGCGGGTCACCTTCGGCTCCACTGCTCTCGGAGCCGACAAGGGTCGCCGCCAGACACTTCCTCCTCGGCGCCAAGTCTACCTCGCACCGATGGAATCTGGTGTGAGTATTCCCACGGCGCCGATACTCATCGAGTCGCCTCGGAGCCGGTCCCCTAGCCCTTTGGGGCCGATGGAGAGGCCTTCTCGAACCCGTTCTGTTTCCTCTCGATCTTCGAGGATGTCGGATTCTGATATAGACAGGGTGCTCCAAAGACTGTTCCAGTCCCCAGTCTTCAAAATTTGTTTCGGTTCCGACCCAGCTGGTTTCGGAGCCGATGACCTGGCCCACCTGCCATTCCTCCTCCGACCGCTTGGCTCCGTGAGCAGGTGCTGTTGGAGCCGGTGGAGATCTCAGGGTCGGCTCCGACCCTTACTCCAACCCGGCCTTCGGGTCCGAGTTTAGTACGCGGACTTCTTCGCTGGACCCGGGGTGATGTTTGGGACCTATGCTGTTCCGAGCCTCCCTCGGTGCTTCGCTGCGGGACTTCCGTCGGCTATCACGGCTCGAGTCCGGACACTCCCAGGATTCTGGGGTCCGGCTTTCAGGGCCATGAGGAGTGCCTTGGCCAAGTCCTCTTCGCCATCTCTCGGTTTACCAGCACCTTCCTGGGCGTGGAGACTGGGTCTTTGGCAGTTCCCTGTCTGTAGCCAGCGGAGCCCGAGGCCTGAGGTTACCCCCAGTGGGGTTCCCCTCCTCCTGAGGGTTCTTCGAGTTGTCTTCAGAGGAACCCCAAGGAAGAGATCGTGCAAGAGGAAGCACGTGGACTCCCAGTCTATTACATCGGACACTGATATGGATGATGCGGAGGGGTCCCAGTCGCCCTCGGATGATGTCTCATTTGCAGACATCTTAGAGATCCTCAAACAACGAGGCGGCTGGATATCCAAACCCCTCTGCTGACGAATCAGTGCTCCTCAAGGCCTTTGGGGCTCAGCCCTCCGCCTCCTGGGTGTCTCCGCCTTCGACGAGCTTCTGGATTTAGTTTGTCGGGCGTGGGAACATCCAGATACCGTGGAACCAGTCCCTTCTCGTCCAAATAAATTTTTATCTGCTCCCCGAGAAGGAGTTCCTTACTAAAGGCGTGGCTGTAGATGCCATGGTGGTGGCATCTGCTACACAACAGGACGTGGCAGAGGCTTCAACGCCCATCGATCCTCCTAATAAGGAGTCTAGGAGTATGGATAGGTACGGAAGCGCACCCTGACTTCAGCGGCCTTTACCTTAAGGTCTCTGAATTATTTGGCACATTTTACCAGGCTTCAGAGGGATCTGGTCAAGGAGTTGTCAGATTCCTCTCGGTAACCTACCTGAGCAGCTAGCCCAGTCCGTTAGCTCTCAGTTGGCTATCCTTACGCCAATTTCTAACTCGTCCATGAGGCTCATTTCCTATGCGGCGAAGGGGCGGTAGAGCGGCAGGCACAGGCGTGGCTCTACGTAGACAAGCCTGGCTCCGCTTGTGTCAGTTTCGGAAGCCTTCAAGTCTTCCTTCGCCGACGCTCCCTTTGATGGGTCCTCATTGTTTGGACCCAAGGTGAAAGACACCCTTACCCGCTGTGAGCAAGAGGGAAAACGTTATCTGCCGTAGGTGCCCGTTATTCCACTCCCTTCGGCCTTACCCCAAGGCTAAAGGGGGAAATGTGGTTCAAAATCTCGCAAGTTTTTCTCCCAACAGCAGGAAGATTCCCGTCCAGAGGCAGAGGGCGGGAAATTTTTCAGGGAGACGCCGGCCCCAGAGGCGGCAGAGGGCCCCGCAATTCTGGAGACCGCGAGTCCTTTCGTGGCTCTTCAGCCTCCCACACGCCATGAGGGATTGCCCGGCTGTGCTGCTCGAGCCAGTCAGGTGTCGCTTTGCCAAGCACCTAAATGCCTGGGAGTCAATCACTCAGGACAGATGGGTGCTTCGATCATTGCCGGAGGTTACACCATCCCATTCAAATACTCACCCCACCGTCCAAGAGAATCCCGACCCACCACCCAGTCAAAGGAAATAGCAGCCGCAGAAGCTTTAAAGCTGCTAGAAAAGGAGTCATCCAACCGTCCCCACAGACCAGATCGGATCAGGAAATTACTCCAGGTTCTTTTAGTGCCAAAAGACAGGGGACCTGAGACCAATATTGGATCTCAGCAGACTGAACCAATCCGTCACGAAATCCAAATTCAATGGTCACGTTACAATCCATTCTTCCGTTGTTGGAGAAGGATGTTTGATGTGCTCCATAGACCTCAAGGACGCCTATTATCACATACCGATACATCAGGCGTCCAGAAGGTATCTGCGCTTCAGCCTGGGAGTCAGTCATTACCAATTTTGTGCTCTGCCCTTTGGTCTCACCACAGCCCCAGGGTGTTCACCAAGTGTTTGGCAGTAGTGACGGCTCACCTGAGAAGTCTTGGATTCCAAGTGTTTCCCTATCTCGACGACTGGCTCCTGACTGCCACCACCAGGCATCTACTAATGGACAACCTCAAAGCCACCATCTCCCTGGGTGTTTCCCTAGGATTACATTCAATTGGTCAAAGTCTGTCTTGCTGCCCTCTCAACGCATAAAGTTTATAGGAGCAGAGATAGACTCAAGATTGATGCGCTCTTTCTTCCTGCCGAAAGGATCCGAACTTTACAGGCCAAGTTCAAGCTCTAATCTCGAGATCCAAAGCCCCAGCCAGGATGGTCCTACAGGTTTTAGGCTCAATGTCTGCCACGGTTCTTTTAGTTCCTCTGGCAAGATTACACATGAGGATTCTTCAGTGGCTCTTGTCAACTCAATGGTCCTTTCAGGATCTTCCCCTCAATCATCACATCATGATTACGGAAATATGCAAAGGGACCTTCGCTGGTGGCTTCAGACATCCAACTTGGATCAGGAAAACCCTTTGTTCTCCCCTCCAGTGGTTACCCTGACGACAGATGCCTCCCAGATAGGGTGGGGGCATTGTCTGGGCAGGCTAGTTCAGGGCTCCTGGCTTCCTGACGCAGTCATTCTCCACATCAACGTGTTGGAGATGAGGGCTGTACTTCTATCCCTACAGGCCTTACACAAGTTTCTTCCTCAGGGCATCATCGCCATCCACACAGACAACATGTCGGTGGTTTGGTATCTGAACAAACAAGGAGGGACCAGATCGTACCCCCTTTGCAGAGAGGCCATGAGAGTGTGGGAATGGGCTGTAGCTACCAACCGCTTCTTGGTAGCGACCCACATCCCGGGAAAGTCAAATGTATTGGCGGACAAATTAAGCAGGACAATTCTCTCTCCTCACGAATGGTCTCTAAACCGCACAGTAGCAGCCCAGGTTTTCAAGAGATGGGGACCGTGCTGCACCTATTTGCAACTCCACAAAACACCAAGTGCCAGAGGTTCTTCTCCTTGATTCCACATCAGGAAATACCAGCCATGGATGCTCTAGCACAACCTTGGCCAACAGGGCTACTTTATGCCTTTCCTCCAATTCCACTCCTTCCAAAAGTTATTCAAAAGCTTCTCAACTGGGGTCTTCAATGATTCTGATTGCCCCATACTGGCCTCGTCAGATATGGTTTCCTTACCTGAAAAAGCATGCAGTGGACGATCCGTGGACCTTAGACCTGATCCCGGATTTGCTAATCCATCAGTCGGGACATTGGCATCAGTCCCTTCAATCTCTAAAATTGACAGCTTGGCTCCTCCACTTCCAACCTTAGTTAGAAGGCACACACTAGACCCGAAGTTGTTCACATTTTATCTTCGCCCACAAACCCACCACTAACAAATTGTACCTCAGTAAGTGGAAGAGGTTTGCTATCTGGGCTCAACTCAAGGGCTTAGACCCTATCACTGCTCCTGTCCCAGAGGTTTTGAAATTTTAACATCCCTGTTTAATCAGGGATCTTCTGTCTCAACTATTAAAGTCCAACTAGCTGCTATCTCTAAATTCCATGAATCCACGGATCCTCCTTTGATGAGCAGCAGACTATGCAAAACGTTCATTAAAGGTGCCAGTCTGTTAAGACCACCGGTTTTTCATCCTGCACCTCCGTGGATCTTGATTTGGTGCTTCATTAACATCTCCCCTTTGAACCGGCTGCTACATGCAATTAAAATATCTGTCTTGGAAAACGGCATTCTTAGTGGCTATTACCTCTGCAAGAAGAGTCTCAGAGCTTCAAGCCCTGTCTATTAAACCACCGTATTTGATTTTCCACAAGGATAGAGTATCACTTAGGCCTAATCCATCCTTTGTCCCAAAAGTCTGTTCTAGTTTCTGTCTTCAACAATCTCTAGAGCTACCAGTTTTCTTTCCAAAATTCTCTAATGAAGCAGAATACACTCTCCATAAATTGGATGTTCACAGGCAATTACGCTTCTATTTAGACAGGACTCAGCAACTTCGTAAGTCAGACCAGTTGTTTGTGTCCTTCTCAGATAATAAATTGGGCCAAACCATTACAAAAGCTACAATCTCAAAATGGATCAGAGATTGCATAACTCAGGCCTATTCTTCTTCAATAAACAATTTATATCATCCATCAAAGCTCATTCTACCAGAGCTATGGCTACTTCTATAGCCTTTCATGCCAAGCTCGCTATATCAGAAATTTGTGCTGCGGCTACTTGGTCCAACCCGCACACTTTCATTTCCCACTACAAATTGGATGTGGCATCTAGAGGACGAGCTTCATTTGGTTCCACGGTACTCAGGAGTGTTTTCCAGTGAGCCACCCAGGATTCAGGTGCTAGGACGCTCTCCCTTCATTCTGAATGTAGGCGAGATAGGATCACATATCATCTTTTAGTTATGTACTCACCATAACTTCAGATGTTTGGGATCCATCTCGCCTACATTCCTGATACCCACCCTCCTTCCCCTGCCTTGCAGATCAGAAGAGATTGAACGGTTTTGAGCTCCACTGTTTTTATCTTGTTTCATCTGACGATGTTATATAAGCAGGGTATGCATGTGTGCATGTATGCGGACAAACTAGATCTGGGGGACTGGTAGTGGTGCATCCTGGGATATAGTAAGCTCAGCCAATAAGAGACTTCGCTCTTTGGCATAAGCGTGCCGAGTCGGAGCCGAGGGATCGGCTCCGAACCCATCATTCAGAATGTAGGCGAGATGGATCCCAAACATCTGAAGTTATGGTGAGTACATAACTAAAAGTTTTGTAAGATATGACATAGGCTGAAATGGATATATATGAGAATAAACAACTGTATAAAAAATCAGCCTACCAGACAGTATACAGTGTATGCATGCAACACAAAAGCTGGAACTAGACATTTAACAAAACAGCTGTTATACGTAAAAGGTGGGAATAATAATTTTTGCAATACAATGATGCTTTCTGTAATGTCTTTAAATGTCTATGGTCTCACAGATAAATACAAAAAAGAAAGGGTAGTGATTTATATTAAAAATGTAGAGCACAAATAGCTATGCCAAAGGAGACACACTTGGAAGAACGGTGACCTTGTGAGTTTGATAAAGAAATGTTTTTCAGGATGGTTATTCAGAGAAATACCTTGGACAAAGTAAAAGATGAGTACTTGTATTAATTGCAAGAGGAGCTGCAATAGTGATAGAAGAGGGTAGAAGGATAACATTGGTAGATTTGTAGTACTAAGAGGCTACCGATAAGGAAGAAGGATTACACCAGTGTGTATTTATATACCACCTAAAACTACTGTAATGGAGCTTAAGAGAATTCATAGAGAAATAATCGGCTTTCAGCAAGGAATATTAGTGTAGGTGGGCAATGAAATTTGATTTGCAACAGTGAAAATATGTCTGGAGAGCCCAGAAGGGAAAATAGGGAGGGTAGACTTTTGAAGAAATGTATGGAAATATTTGGCATTGAAGATGTGAGTTCGGAGTGAATTTACATATTATTCCCCAAGATACAAAAACTGGGCTAGGTTAGACAGAATTTACATTTCTCAGGAACATGTGCATTTAATTGAAGATCTTGATACACACTCAATGACTGTTTCATATCATGCACCAATAATAACGAACACACAACGTACACAGGGTTGTGAAAAAATTAGTCACTGGTGCTTTCCCACCTGTCTGTTGAAAAGAGAGGAATTTAAGGAATGGGTAATAAAAATTATTCAGTTACTATTAGAGAAGACAGACATTTCTTCTGAAAATATCGCTGGGGTGTGGGATAAAATTAAAGTGGATTTAAAAAATAAGGTGTAAATGAAAGAAATGGAGATGATGAAGAAGTAGCACATTCTTTAGAGGGACTGACAAATGTTATGGTATTGCAGAATAGGGAGAATCTCACAGAACAAGAAGAGCAATTGCAGAATGCTAAACAGAAAAAAGGGGATTACCTTGATAATATGCACAAGTTTAGAAAGATTATTTTTTGATAATAACACTCATGCACAAAAACTTTTAGCACAATGACTTGGGTAACAGAAAGTAGAAAGGGCTGTTGCCAAGCTTAGGGAGCCTATAACAATGAAGATAATGAGATCATGTAGAAGTATTAGAGATATTTTGGAAATTCTATGAAAGTCTGTATAAATTAGAGAAATATAGAAATCAAGAAAAGGTATACATGAAAATGTTTATGAAGAATTAAATATGCCAGGGTTAGAGGTAGATGAGGCTCAATTATTAACAGGATAGGAGGAGATGAGATAAAAGTGGTGATGTATAACCAGTCTACAGGAATGTTCCCAAGAATAGATGGAAGTTTGGAAGCTAGGAGGGAAAAAACTGAAAACAATCTGGAAAGTTTTGTTTAACAAATTTTAAGATGAAGAGAAGTACCAACATCCTGGAAGAAAGCTGTGATAGCTATAATACATAAAGAGGTAAAGATCCATCAGATCCAGCTTCATACAGGCCCATTAATACTAAACTATGATTATAAAGTGCTTATGTCTATGATGGCTAAAAAAATGGCAAAAGTGATTCCAAAATTAATAGATATGGATCAGTGTGGTTTTATGGAGGGGAGTCAAACATTTGACAACATTAACAAAACAATGATGATCCAAAGGGAAGCAGAATGTAAGGACATACCACTGTTGCTGTTGGGTCTTGATGCAGAGAAAGCATTTGACAGAGTATGCTGCGAATTAATGAGCAGCAATGGAAGCATTTGTATTCCCTGATAAAATTACAAGGTTGATTAGAAGAATATATGAGAGATCAGAGGTGAAAATTAAAGTGGGTGGGGTCCTCTCTGATAATTTCTACTTGAGCAGAGGAACCAGCAATGGAGTCTTCTTTCTTCTTTGTTATTTGACAAAGAAAATAAAGGGCTCAGAAATTCAAGGATATAATTGGCATGGTAGTGAAGAAAAACTGTCTCTATTTGTAGATCATATTATTTTATACCTGATAAAACCAGAAAAGGACATTATGGTGTTGTGGAACATTTTGAAACCATTTCAGATCTTTTTGTGATACAAAATTAGTGAAGCTAAAACAAAGGCAGTAGTGG